>NW_019942851.1:161877-165847 GCF_002910315.2 Salvelinus sp. IW2-2015 | reverse complement strand
TTATTAGATATGTAGTGTGCTCTAGTATGTAATGTGCTCTAGTATGTAATGTGATCTAGTGTTAATGTGCTCAAGTAAAGTCTTTAGTAAGTCTACCAGAGTGTAATATAAGAGCTGCAAGCAGCACTTTCTTTCCATCCTACTCCTTATTTGGAAAATAGCTAAACAAGCAGCTAGCCATATTTGGCCCAAGACCAGTAAAGACGACCATAGCCACTAATATCTGCATTATTAAGGAGGGAGAGCAGAGAGAGGAGAAGAAGAGAGAGAGAGAGGAGAGGAGAGGAGAGAGAGAGAGGAGAGGAGAGGAGAGGAGAGGAGAGAGAGGAGAGGAGAGAGAAGAGAAGAGAAGAGAAGAGAAGAAGAGAGAGGAGAGGAAGGAGAGGAGAGGAGAGAGAGAGAGGAGAGAGAAGAGAAGAGAAGAGAAGAGAAGAGAAGAGAAGAGAAAGAGAAGAGAAGAGAAGAGAAGAAGAAGAGAAGAGAAAGAGAAGAGAAGAGAGAAAGAGAAGAGAAGAGAAGAGGAGAGGAGAGGAGAGAGAGAGAGGAGAGAGAGGAGGGAGAGAGAGGAGAGGAGAGAGAGGAGAAGGAGAGAGAGAGAGGAGAGGAGAGGAGAAGGAGAAGAGGAGGAAGAAGGAGAAGGAGAGGAGAGGAGAAGGAGAAAGGAGAGGAGAGGAGAGAGAGAGGAGAGGAGAGGAGAGGAGAGGAAGAGAGAGGAGAGAGAGAGAGGAGAGGAGAGGAGAGAGAGGAGAGGAGAGGAGAACTGGAGAAAAAGAGGCATAGTAAATATTGGAGTTTGGAAAGGGTGGAGCAGAAAAGAGAGGAGAGGAAGAGAGGGAGGGAAATATGGAGAGAAGCGTTGGCCTTAACTTTCTGGCCGTGCTTAGTGACTGGACTGTGTGTCTCGTCGTCTCACGTGCCGCCGGCCCCACTCTCGTAAAGCTGCACAGCTGGCCAGCAATCAGCCGCAACACTGGCACTTCCTGAGGGAAAGTTGAATAACGATCTTCCCGCTGGAGAGTTTTACATATTCAGATATGGAGAAGAGGGCATGGGGTTATGTAAGAGGGAGTGAGAGGGAGTGAGAGAGAGTGAGAGTGAGAGAGAGATAATTGATTCTTTGACATATTCTCTACATATTATCATTGTTGTATAATTTTTTCATTTTATTTTATTTAACCTGTATTTATCCAGACAATTCAATTAAGAACTAATTAAGAAACTTATTTACATTGACAGACAGGCCAGTGACGACTCATACAGTATCATCTCTCTTTCTCACCCCCTCCCTGTCACTCCCCCACATCTCTCTTCTCTCCTCCTCCCCCATCTCTCGCTCACTCTCTTTCTCTCTCCTAATAGAAAACGGTCAACATGCCACAGGCCTTCTTCCCTCCTCGTCACGGTAACCAATAGACACAGACAGACAGACAGACAGACAGACAGACAGACAGACAGACAGACAGACAGACAGACAGACAGACAGACAGACAGACAGACACACACATTGATTTGATTTTGATTTGACACAGACACACACACACGCACACACACACACCACACACACACACACACACACACACACACACACACACACACAACACACACACACACACACACACACACACACACACACACACACACACACACACACACACACACACACACACACACACACACACACACGACAATATTTTCACTCTTCAATACGCTCTGCTACTTTGTTTATAATCTATCCTGATTGCTTAGTCACTTTTGCCCCTACCTAGAGTACATGTACATATTACCACAATTACCTCAACTACCTCGTACCCCAGGACATTGACTAGGTACTGGTACTCCTTATATACTTTGTTTTTGTTATTTTGTGTTACTATTTCATTTATTTATTTTATTATTATTTTATTTTTTTACTCTGCATTGTTGGGAAAGGGCTCATAAGTAAGCATTTCACGACAAAATCTACATCTGTTGTATTCGGTGCATGTGGACAAATACATTTTATTTTGATTTGACACACACACACACACACACACACACACACACACACACACACACACACACACACACACACACACACACACACACACACACACACACACACACACACACACACACACACACACACACACACACACACACACACAACACACAACACACCACACACACTCCTGCTTTGGTCATACCCACTGAACCCTGGTTATAATCAGCGGCAAAGACTTTATAGGACGTGATGATTTATCACTCTCCCTCAGAAAACGTCTGTTTCACCCCTCCTCACTGAACCCTGCTCTGAGGAACCAGCACTGGAAGAATTTTTAATAGGACGTCTGATTTACGACTCTGCAGACACGACCTCATCATCATTCAATCCCATTGTTATACAGTAATCTCTTATTCTTCCTTCGATTACCACAGTGTTTATTCCAGGTGACCAGAGAAGATGACATTCCTGTGTACCTACTGTACATACAATACAAGTTGCTTGGATGACGATGTGATCAGCAAGATACATGCTTGCTAGGGCTGTCAATGTTTGAAAATATCCTTGACAGGCATACTGTACAATCTGCTCTTAACTGTAATGCACTGAGCCCATACATACAGTACATACTGCACTGCAGTGAACTGAACAGAGCTGCATGCATGTTATTTTCATTTGGAATCTCCAGGATGGCAAAGTGATGATAGCTGTTTTGATGTGTGTCCTTTCCTTCTGTTCAGCTGTCCATAACAGGAGCCAGGCAGAAACCTCTTCAGGACCCCTGTAGCTCCAAGGACCACCTTCGGTAATGAGCCATGCAACTCTGTCCTATGATCTCTCCTTCTTGATCTTATTCCTTCTTGACCTTGCAGTTTTTTTCAATCTTATGCTTTTCATGTCTCTTTCTTTTCTCTGAAACCATTTCACAGTTTATATCCTGTAGCAGGACATCAAATCTCTCTCCACAGATTGTTGTGATTCTTAAAGTTTGCTATATTCCTCAGCGCCAACCTCGGCCAATAGACAGCACTTCGTGTCCACTCCCCGACCCTCAATGCCTCAGGTGCAGCACGAGCCAACTGGTAAACAGACAGACACTTTACTCCCTAATGAGACAGGACGGCTTAACTGTCAGTCAGCTTGGCTGCAAGCCAATGACATGGAGTTACACACTAGAGCATATTGCATACTAGAGCACAATACACATTAGAGCACACTACATACTGGAGCACCCTACATACTAGAGCACCCTACATACTAGGGCACAATACATACTAGCGCACACTACATAATCACTAGAGAACACCACATACTAGAGCACCCTACATACTAGGGCACACTGCATACTAGGGCACAATACATAATCACTAGAGCACACCACATACTAGAGCACACCACATACTAGAGCTCCCTACATACTAGAGCACACTACACACTAGAGCACACTACACACTAGAGCACACTACACACCAGAGCACACTACACACTAGAGCACATTACACACTAGAGCACACTACACACCAGAGCACACTACATAACAGAGTACACTACAGTACACACTAGCGCACACTAGATCACATTACATACTAGAGCACACTACAAACTAGGGCTCACTACACACTAGAGCACACTACATAACAGAGCACACTACATACTAGAGCACACTACAGTACATACTAGCGCACACTAGATCACACTACATACTGGAGCACCCTACATACTAGCACACCCTACATACTAGAGCACACTACATATTAGGGTACACTGCATACTAGGGCACACTACATAATCACCAGAACACAACACAAACTAGAGCTCATTGCATACTAGAGCTCATTGCATACTAGAGCACATTACACACTAGAGCAGATTACATACTAGAGCACACTACACACTAGAGCACATTACACACTAGAGCACATTACACACTAGATCACATTACATACTAGGGCACACTACACACTAGAGCACATTACATACTAGAGCACA
>NW_019942851.1:82383-153886 GCF_002910315.2 Salvelinus sp. IW2-2015 | reverse complement strand
ACACTAGAGCACATTACATATTTGAGCACACTACACAAATTACATACTAGAGCACACTACACACTAGAGCACATTACATACTAGAGCACACTACACACTAAAACACTGCATACTAGAGCACACTACATAATCACTAGAGCACAGTAAAAGAGCAATGAGTGCAGTACTTACTACAGGCTTCAGAGGGGTCCTTTGTTTGTAGGGTTTCTGCACGGCCTTCCCTGGAAAACACAACACAATACTAATGAATAACTGGAACTAATAGAATATATGTTACTAGCATTGGACCATAAGGAATATACAGTAAATATAAAACATGTGCTCTGTGTGAGATGCTGACAGAGTCAATGCTGCATCAAATGTGGGCATTTAAAGGGGGAATGATTTGAACTATGGAAGGAAAGAGGGGAAGGGTTTAGGAGACGTACCACTCATGTTGGTGTTGTGGATGACTGGCTTGCTCCACACTCCGCTGCGTTCCTTGTTGTTGGGTCGGACACCAAACTCATAGGCCGTGTTGGGCTTAAGGCTGTCAATGACTGTGTCGCTTGCGGGGCATGTCTGGTAGGTCCACTTCCGGTTCCTCTCACGGTAGCGCACCGTGTAATTCCTGGGTCAACCCAGATAGAACACAACATTGTTCATTATCACACATTTTCATCAGTAGTATTAGAACATTGTGTATGCTGCAGTGACAAGTGTCAACAAACATAGAATTGAATAGAAATGTCAGAAATTGTGTGGYAACATGGATATTAAAGCATTATGATGGCACAGTTTCCTAGGATTGATTTGTAAGTTAAAACAATGGCTTGTTATGAAACTGTGAGAGTCTGTCCACCATTTTGTGTCAGTGACTGCCATGAAAGCAAAGCTGTAAGTTCTGGTATCCTGGTTGAGAAGTGTTGTGCAGGCCAGGGGCACAGGGCAGTGACAGCCATAACTGACATTAGAGAGTTTAAAAAGCCAGCAGGGACTGGGAGCAGAGTAGGGTGAGGTCAAGCTTTCCAATGTCTTTTCCAGGGGAAGTTTAGAGAAGTAGAGAAGAATGTGTCAATGAGTTGATGTGTAGGATGAGGATCACGCCAACCACTACTAAACACCTGTGCCCTCGCCCACTGCTTTCCACCTCCACTCAGTAACCAGAAAGACTGGCAGACGATGTGTTGCAGTTCGACCACATGTTTAAAGCTGTCTGTTGTATATAATATGAGGGTGAGTTTGAGTGAAATCAGCTTTGTTTTTCTCAAGCTGTGAAAATAATCTTCTTACTGTGGTGTGACTCAGAGCATGACGAACCAGCACCGGAACCTCTGTAGGTAGGTTGGGACGTGGGCTGTGTACCTGTACTGGCTCACTCTGCTGAGCGTGCATGTGTGTGCATGCGCTAACTCACCCGTCCTCCAGGCAGTCGTTCATGATGTTCCCCTCGTAAGGCGTCTTGAGGAAGGTTCCCCAGGACAGCAGCACGGAGGTGGGGGTCACGGACCCAATCACCAGGTGGAGGGGCTTCTCCAGGTTCACGTTGCCTGTGGAGTCACAGGGGTCAGTTCAAAGGTAAACCTCGTCAGATTGAAAGGAATGGGCATAAATTAGAAAAGAGTCAATGTAATTTATCACATTATTACTGGTAACACTTGAAGTTGGTGCATGTGCGGTACCTGTGCACTGTTTCTTCACATCATTGACTGGGATGGGCTGGACAGCGATCAGGTACTTGGGCTCGGCATCTGGAATAGAGTCAGGGAATAGCCTTGATCACAGAAGATTGTTAATTATTGTCTCTGAATTTGATCGTGTTTCAGGAGGCCCTCAATGGGGTTGAGTTTGGACATTCTCAAATGTGACCTGACCTAACATTCCAGAAATGAATAGGGCAGGCTGTCTTTGACATCACACTGAGAGTGAGGTGTGTGTGTGCATTTACATGTGTGTAACACAGGAGGTTGCTGGCACCTTCATTTGAGAGGATGGGCTCGTGGTAATGGCTGGAGTGGAATAGGTGGAATGGTATCAAATACATCAAACACATGGCATTCCATTTGCTCTGTTCCAGCCATTATTCCGAGCCGTCCTCCCCACAGCAGCCTCCACTGGTGTGTAGGTGTGTGTGTTTTGGAGGGGTGTTGGAGTCTGCACAGATGTGTTCTCTGTCGGTGATGACATTAATCAAACCATGACTAAAACGTCAACATAACACACATGTGTGCGAGATGTGTGCGAGACCACTCTATAGTTTCTGGTCTGTAAGCCTCAAAGGCTCATATCTTTGTATTCCTTTGGAAAACCTACATGGCATCATTCACATTTTGATTATGGTGTCAATGCCATGGGGAATGATCATGCAGTCATACATAACACACAAAACACACACGCCTCACCGATCTCTGTCTCGTAGGGCAGTCCGTTCTCTGGGAGTTGGATGAACTGTTTAGAGAACATGCTGCTGCCGTAGCCCAGGATGTAGCCCTCCAGCTTGGTGTCAGCGTTCGGACGTACAAACTTCATCACGATGGTGTCGCCTGTAGCATTGATCCTCACCTTCATGTTCTGACGTCTCACTGTGGGAGAGGAGAGTGTTCAGTAAGGTCGGAATGGAGGGCACACACACACACACACACACACACACACACACACACACACACACACACACACACACACACACACACACACACACACACACACACACACACACACACACACACACACACACACACACACACACACACACACATTGGGCACAATGAATGCCTTTCCTCTTACTCTACACACACAGACAGAGGCTGCTTTGAATTGGACCAATAATAGTCATAAGACTGGTTTTGATTACATAGACAATGCAAACAAATCAAATTGTATTAGTCACATGCACCGAAAACAACAGACCTTACAGTAGACCTTACAGTGAAATGCTTACTTACAAGCCCCTAAGCAACAATGCAGTTAAAAAATATGAATAAGAATAAGAAATAAAAGGAACAAGTAATTTAAGAGCAGCAGTAAAATAACAATAGTGAGACTATATACTGTACATGGGGATGACCGGTACAGAGTCAATGTGCGAGGGCACCAGTTAGTCGAGGTAATTGAGGTAATATGTACATTTAGGTAGAGTTATTAAAGTGACTATGCATAGATAATAACAGAGAGTAGCAGCGGAATAAAATAGGGTGTGGGGGGGAGGGCAATGCAAATAGTCTGGGTAGCCATTTGATTAGATGTTCAGGAGTCTCATGGCTTGGGGGTAGAAGCTGTTTAGAAGCCTCTTGGACCTAGACTTGGTGCTCCGGTACCGCTTGCCGTGTGGTAGCAGAGAGAACAGTCTATGACTAGGGTGGGTGAAGTCTTTGACAATTTTTAGGGCCTTCCTCTGACACCGCCTGGTATAGAGGTCCTGGATAGCAGGAAGCTTGGCCCCAGTGATGTACTGGGCCGTACGCACTACCCTCTGTAGTGCCATGCAATCGGAGGCCGAGCAATTGCCATACCAGGCAGTGWCACAACCAGTCAGGATGCTCTCGATGGTGCAGCTGTAGAAACTTTTGAGGATCTGAGGACCACTGTCTTGGTGTGCTTGGACCATGTTAGTTTGTTGGTGATGTGGACAACAAGGAGCTTGAAGCTCTCAACCTGCTCCCCTACAGCCCCGTTATTGGGGGCGTGCTCGGGTCCTCCTTTTCCTGTAGTCCACGATCATCACCTTTGTCTTGATCACGTTGAGGGAGAGGTTGTTGTCCTGGCACCAGATGGGCAGGTCTCTGACCTCCTCCCTATAGGCTGTCTCGTCATTGTCGGTGATCAGGCCTACCACTGTTGTGTCATCGGCAAACTTAATGATGGTGTTGGAGTCGTGCCTGGCTGTGCAGTCATGAGTGAACAGGGAGTACAGGAGGGGACTGAGCATGCACTCCTGAGGGGCCACGTTGTTGAGGATCAGCATGGCGGATGTGTTGTTACCTACCCTTACCACCTGAGGCGGCACGTCAGGAAGTCCAGAATCCAGTTGCAGAGGGAGGTGTTTAGTCCCACGGTCTTTAGCTTAGTGATGAGCTTTGAGGGCACTATGGTGTTGAACGCTGAGCTGTAGTAAATTAATTGCATTCTCACATAGGTGTTCCTTTTGTCCAGGTGAGAAAGGGCAGTGTGGAGTGCAATAGAGATTGCATCATCTGTGGATCTGTTAGGGCTGTATGCAAATTGGAGTGGGGGTCTAGGGCTTCAGGGATAACGGTGTTGATGTGAGCCATGACCAGCCTTTCAAAGCACTTCATGGCTACAGACTTGAGTACTACGGGTCAGTAGTCATTTAGGCACCTTAGTGTTACCTTAGTGTTCTTGGGCACAGGGACTATGGTGGTCTGCTTAAAACAAGTTGGTATTACAGACTCGGACAGGGAGAGGTTGAAAATGTCAGTGAAGACACTTGCCAGTTGGTCAGCGCATCCTTGCAGTACATGTCCTGGTAATCCAAATGTTGACCTGTTTAAAGGTCTTACTCATATCGGCTGCGGAGAGCATGATCACACAGTTGTCCGGAACAGCTGGTGCTCTCATGCATGTTTCAGTGTTATTTTCCTCGAAGCGAGCATAGAAGTAGTTTAGCTCAAAGCTAATTAAGCTAATTAACAAACCGAGGGATTGTGTTTATAATACCGCCCTAATGTGTTCAACGATACATCTCAGTAATCGATTGCGCACACACACACCAGCACTACACACAACACACACACACACACACACACACACACAGTCTGCTTGACAATATGTTGACACTATACTGCCAAAATCAACAGAGTGTTATGAACCCCCAATTACTCCCACATGCCCTACACAAGGAGCTCAGAGAAAGAGGTTACACAGGACAGAAACCATTAGAGAGACAGACCAAAGCTGGACTACACGAGGAAAACGCAGTGCAGGGGCAGAAGACTGGTTTCATTGGTGTTTACTGGTAGTGTAAACAGCAGTGTAACTGGGTGAGAGACCTTTGGCCAGGACTGTGGTTTGGTATGAGGGAATTTAGGGAAGGATTTAAAGTGTGCTCGTTAGCACGTGAAGATAAACACAAAAAACAGAGAAGTAAAGCAAGGTGAGAGGGCAAATATACAGTAATGGTCTGAGGCAGAATACTCAGACATTTTATTCACTGACAGCATGTGCAGTTCAGCGAACTGCAGCGAGATATCGAAGGGGAAAACTAAGAGTAAAATGAAATTGTGGACATGCTTTTGAAAAAAAAAATGCACAATACTGCCAGCAGCGCCAGAGACAAGAGGTTGGGGAGAAATGGAGGGAAACCATGCTTTGAGACTAGACTCCAAGCCTTTGCCAACTGTGTGTCCTATCAAAGACTGCATTTGTTTTGTTCTCCCTCACATTTCTGATAAAACATGGGGATTGGCTCTAGGTCTGGCTCCAATGAGAGGGGTTTCTCAGTGTATGAAACAATGGAGGATTGGCTCTAGTCTGGCTCCAATGAGAAGGGTTTCCAGTGTAATAACAATGGGGGATTGGCTCTGATCTGGCTCCAATGAGAAGGGTTTCCAGTGTATGAAACAATGGGGATTGGCTCTAGGTTGGCTTTCAATGAGAGGGTTTCCAGTGTATGAAACAATGGGGATTGGCTCTAGGTCTGCCCAATGAGAGGGGTTTCCAGTGTAAGAACAATGGGGGATTGGCTCTAGGTCTGGGCTACATGAGAAGGGTTTCTCAGTGTATTGAAACAATGGGGGATTGGCTCTTAGGTCTGGCTCCAATGATGAGGGTTTCCAGTGTATGAAACAATGGAGGGAATTGCGCTCTATGGTCTTGAGCTCCAATCGAGAAGGGTTTCCAGTGTATGAAACAATGGGGGATTTGGCTCTAGGGCTGGCTCCAATGGAAGGTTTCCAGGCGTATAAAAATGTGGATTGGCTCTAGCGTCCTGGCTCCAATGAGAAAGGGTTTCCAGATGTATAAAACAAGGGGGATTGGCTCTAGGTTGGCGTCAATTAGAAAGGGTTTCCAGTGTATGAAACAATGGGGGATTGGCTCTAGGTCTGGCTCCAATGAGAGGGGTTTCCAGTGTATGAAACATTAGGAAACGTCTGGCTGCATTTCTCCAACTCCAAAACAAGCAAACATTGGCTCAGTCCCCTAACAACCTGGTCCAAATCCCAACAGTTTGGCCGTTCTACAACAGGGACTTATCTGCATTTCCAGTCTAACATGACTGGAAGTTTATAAATAGACAGTATCATAACCCCAATCATCAATCTACATCAAAGGGAAACTGTTCACAACCAAGCCACCAGAATAGATAACAAGAAATTGGAATATTAGCCAACCATAACACAGATAGCTAAGGGAAGAAGAGGATTTTGGTATCGTCTTGGATATGAGGCAGAGAGGATTAGGAATGACAGATGAAATCTCCAACGACACAGAATGTTCAAACTGACCAAAGCTTTGTCACGGTTACATCTGACCTAGAGCTTGATGACCAAATTAATATCCAGAACCACAGTGGGGGTAAAATGTCAACTGACAAGAGGAACCAGGAACTCAGAAAGCTTTGTGAACATCACCTCCGGCATTGCGCACGCACGCACACACGCACGCACGCACGCACGCACGCACGCACGCACGCACGCACGCACGCACACCTAGGGCTGTACTGAGGGCAGAGGCCAGCACACCTCTAGTTAGCCTGTTATTTGTAAAGAATAAATACTTCAGCTAAATGACATGTACCAACTGACTCTATGACCTTGCACTGATGAACCACAAAGACAACCAAACAACTCAAAACAACTGAGGTACAGTATGTGTAGTATATCTATCTGATGCTGTCTGGTCAGAAAGTGTCGCCCGTAGCGTTGAGCTAAGCTGTAAATGAAGATGTTGTGCATATGTTGTGATAAGGACACAGTGTGTGCAGTGTACTTCATGTTGTCTAGGACACACTATGTTCCAGATCTCAGCAGCAATGCTGATATGATTTATTTATCCATGACATAATAAAACAAAGGCCTTTCATACATGTCAACTGAATGTTATAGAAGGTGATAACCAACGCACATTTCCCAAATAGCTGCAGGGTTTGTCTGAGTGGTTGCTAAGAGGGAGGATCAGTGAGATATTTTGTTTTTATGGAGGAGCTATGGATGCAAGGACTGACCATCCATAATATCAAATGTTTGTTTGCATTTATTTTGTATACAAACATTGGAGTAAAACAAGTTTACATTTTTGGTTCTGATGGGGTGCGACAGTTGAACTAAGCTCATGAAGCATTTATAAGTTAGATTCTTAAATAATCAATGGGTATTTATCATTAATTTAAGCACCAACATGGATGTAGTAACTGCAGATTGACCCTTTAAACTTAAACAATCCTAAACTGAAATCCTGCCTTGCTCAAGAGATGCAAGCTCAAACTCATACATGTGAATCACCACAAAAAGTGGACCAAAGGATCAGCCAAACTATGAAAACACAGCCAACACACTTAAAAGATACAATAAACACTTCCGAAATACTTCCACTCTGATCCCACTATTCCTCTTGGGCTGGGTTGCAGAACCTCCCTTGGACAGGAGACACTGAGCGGAAACATTGACTGGAGGCGACTGGACGTCACGACGGCCATCTTGGCTCATCCCTCGTGATGGATGGTCCTCTTGGAGAGAGAGGAGGTCATTAGGCCTGTCAGAGGGTGAGCTCAGTGCTCTCGCTGCTATGAAAACTCACTCACTCCGCGGGTGTTTGTGTGTGTGTGTGTGTGTGTGTGTGTGTGTGTAGCTTTGGAATCAGCATTGTCACATTGTTGATTTAAATCTTGCTCTTTTGCACACCCAAACTAGGTCCTCTTGGCAGCTTGTTTTCTGCCCTCCGTCTTTCAATTTCTCTCCTCTCGTGTCCTATCATTCCTCTACTCCTTCCTCTCTTTGAAAGGCCATTGATTAATATTATCCCGCTGTGTGCATATACAGTACATAAAACACACATTCACACACTGCTAGGTAGGTTTTGTGTGCGTGGGGCTTTGTGGCTGTAGTTGATTTTATGCAGCTCTGCAGGTGTTTGCATCTTGCGTTTCTATCCTGGGAATGAGAAGGTGGAGAGGTGCAAGGGGACTTGGCTTCCCACGGCCAGCAAAGACAAGTTTTACGACTCTTGGTAACAGAGTCGGCTTCATTTAATTCAATGAAGTGTAAAAAATCTCTCTTGTTCATGCCAACTAGAAGAAACAGTGTTTGGAATGGTTCTGCCTCCAAACAAAAAGAGTCAACTTTGAGAAAAACAGAAACAGCTTGGTGGTAAGAAATGACAAGCATACCTCACCTGTCACAAAATTCCAATGCGGGATGGGGGAGAGGGGATTTGATACGCTATAGTGGGCTCCACACCACTACACCACACCCTCGGCCATGGGCCAGCTCAGCCATGCTCCGGGTTCTCAGGGGGAGCTTTACCTCACAGCCCAGCTGGAGCAAGCCGTGCCTGGGCTAAGGCTCCCACGCTATCCCCTGCACTGGTCCCCCTGATCTCATACTATATCTCCCACATATGGCTGTTTTCTTTTCTCTGGTAGCAAAACTCAATTTCTCCCTTTCACTAACTCTCCCTCCCTTCATCTCTCCGGCACTCCATTGTTCTCTAATCATCCCTCCATCTTTCTAAACCTCTCTCATCCATCCCTCCATCTCTCAGGCTGTTAGAGCACATACACCTAACATGCACAAAGAAGTATAAAGCACATCAACAAATTGATCCGGAGTCTGTATTTGAGGTCACTTCAGCCAGAGATAACTTGACGTAACATATTCCAACTAAGGACAGGGAACACATGCCAAAATGAAGAGCCACACCCACCTCTGGCAGACTTCCAAAGCAAACTCACGTTACACTCGTTCATCCAATCTCAATGTTATTGTCTGTAAGCCAACTTCAGCTAACAACACACTGTGGAACTGTCTGTAAGCCAATGTCACAGTTTTTCCACAGTGCTTGCCCTTCTAACCGACTCCCCTCTGTAGTCTCACTTACTTAAAATCAGCTTTATTAGCATCAAAGTTTTCAAAGTGCCCAACTTTAATTCACAGAAAACAGTGTGGCGGCACTGTGGAGACATGGGAAACGGGAGCCAGAATTAAACTAAAACACACTGCGTGTATATATATATATATAGTGTGTGTGTGAGTGTGCACGTGTGCACGTGTGTGTGTGACCCTTGTGTATGCGGCAGAGCGGGTGTGGGTTAATGGGACAGCATGGCAGAGTTTCCCGTGACTGTTGTGAAAATCCTAATCAGAGTGATCCCTCAAAACAGGGCTGATTCCCATATTAAACAGATTCCATTTTATGGCCCCATTTAAAACATGTTTAAAAATAACTAACTGCTGAGACAGGCAGACAGACAGACAGACAGACAGACAGACAGACAGACAGACAGACAGACAGACAGACAGACAGACAGACAGACAGACAGACAGACAGACAGACGACAGACAGACAGACAGACAGACAGACAGACAGACAGACAGACAGACAGACAAAAGTGAGAGGAGGGAGAGACAGATATAGAAAGAGACCCACAAATAACTTGAAAACAAATCAAATGTAGCTAAACTCCCATATCTACTGGGTGAAATAGCACAGTGTGCCATCACAGCAGCAAGATTTGCCACAAGAAAAGGGCAACCAGTGAAGAAACAACCCCATTGGAAATAYAACCCATATTTATGTTTATTTATTTTCCCTTTTGTACTTTAACTATTTGCACATCATTACAACACTGTACAGCCATAATATGACATTTGAAATGCCTCTATTTCTTTGTAATGTCTACTGTTCTATCTATTTCACTTGAATTTAAAATAATTAAACTGCAATAAAAACACATTTTCTGTCTCAAAGGTGAGACAAGCACCTGGCACACTTCTGGACAAGCTCATGGCATATTCTAACAAGGGCCAAACTACCAACAACCCTGACCTGTAAYCTGGAAACACTTTCATTAGTGCAGACTGAACACTATTAGCAGCAGCAGAGAGGAAGAGGCAAAGCGAGAGGTTTCACTAATGACAAAATCTGTCCAAAATAAGCCCAATGTATTTCTATGGGCTTAATATGCAGACCTAAGCTTGTCGGCTGCCTTTCTGCCTTTAGGACAACGACTACCATTGTTAGGACGGAGACATGAGCATCTCGTCATTATATACAGATCTCTGGCAGCAGTTAACCTCTCTCATCCTCGCCTGCCCACCTTGTTTCATAGAAATGGGACAAACTCACGTGGCTCATAAAAACAGCACAAGCACAATTTTGGACATGGCCTGTTGTGAATTGGAACACTTTGCTCCAGGTCAACTAAAGACAGTCCATCTGTTTTCAGCATGATGTACAGTAGACCTACAGTAGTGTAGTGTATTTGACATTGTAGCACAATAGGGCAAACTTTATGAGGAACCGGGGTGCATGCTTCTAGGCACACATCAGATTCACTGGCCTTCCTGGCAATGTGTGACAAGGCAACGGCCACCTGTGGTTGTCACGGCAACACCTGCAGGACATACCATCCAACATATAATAACAATTGCGTACCATTCATCATGCTGCATAGTATGCAGAGTCCTACCACAACCACATAGCATGAAAATGAAATCGTCACCTTGGTTTGGACCATGTAATGGAGCAAAAGTTTCATAACATTGGGCATAGTTTCAGCGGAAGGATTTTAATATCAGCCACTTGCCAGTTTCAGATTCAACACAGCAATAATGTCTAGCAATATTATCTGAACCCATAATCACTACAGGATTCATCTAAACTGTCTACTACGAATTAACTGTGTCTGATCGTGATAAGATACCAGTCACCAATACTGTACAGTTTGGTGCAACAATTCTTCATGAACCTGAGCAGTCAGCATCATCAAATGCATTGCAATCATATAATGTGCATGGGTGTCCACATTTCATTCAACTGCATGTCCACATGCATTTCATTCACATTTTATTTATATAATCTGAGGCTAACTTTCTTTGCAAAACTCAATAGCCTATAATTTGCATGACAGAATTCCCATAACAACATATATTCATGCTATGTGATGTAAAGTGGACTCCTGATAAGTGCATATTGTATAACTGCAAGCTCTGCATTAGCGTTCTTCAGTTCTAATTCTTTTCATTGTGTTGTATCTGCATGCTCCAGTTTATACAAGCAAAGCAATTCCATTAACATTGCATTTCTTAGGAGTTGACTGTAAAGGTTTTAGATGGCAATGATGGTGATACAGATGTCACCTACCTCTGCTTCTCCGAGCCGTGGACGAGCCGGCCAGTGCAATCCCGACGATGAAAAGGAGGAAGAGGAAGATGAGGAAGGTGTGTGAGAGCTGCATGGTGGTAGGTGATCTGCAGCGGTCTCAGGTACAAAGGACTGGCTGGTGGCTCTCACTAGATGCAGTTGACTGAAGACTTAATAATCTCAGTTCAGAACTAAGAGGAGGACTAAGGTGAGCTACTGGACTACAGTATTGGAGAACTTTCACAGAGTAAATATCAACTAGCCCTGGACTAGTTCACAGACTGAGCCTTGTACATGACTAGAACAGTAGAACTAGAACAGTAGAACTAGGATAGTAGAACTAGGATAGTAAAGTAATTATCCTAGTTCTCTGTGAGTTATGCTGACTCTGGTGGCTGGACTACTTCTCTGAGCTGGTGGGTCTCAGGACTAGTGCAGCACACTGGACAGGCTCTGGCTGAGGCTGTGTCTGAGGCAGAAAGGCTTGATGCTCTGGGGCTCTGTGCTGTGCTCCGGGATGCAGGGAGACCAGCCTGCAGCATCTATACCTACAGAGGGAGGGGACAGACGGAGGCGGACACACCCCCTTTCTGTTTTTCTCGCTCCCTCTCTCACCCACATAGAATTGCGCTCTTTAACTTGGCGTCACACCCACTCTCGCTCTCTCTCCGGTCTCTCTGGCCCTTTCTTTTTCTCTCTTTCGTTCTCTTTCGTGTTCTCTCTCTCTCTCTCATCCCCCCTTTCATTCTTTCTCTTTTTCCATTTGTTTTTTTCTGCAATGGCAGTCTTTTCCATCCCTAAGGCCCTTGCTGATTTTTCATTGCACTTATTCTCTCTTTCCTTCCTTCCTTTCTTTCTTTCTCTCCTTCCTTTCATATCCCTCACTCTACCACTCGTTACCGCTCTCTTCATTTAGCCCAAAGTGCTTAAGGTGCTTAAAGGTGATGTAAGAGTCTCTTGCAAAAATGGAGGTATGAGGAAAATTTGAAAAGAGGGGTGTCCCACAAGTCCAATATTCAAGAGTCTTCTGCTCTCATCCCTCTCTCACACAATCTCCATTAATTTCTACTGTACCAATCCCCAAAACACGTCACGAACACGTGCATCTTTGGCCACTACATCCAACACGTGTGGTAACATGCCTACTATGATCACGTCCCCAAACATGGCATTTTGGCAACATGTACAGTAACCCATCACAAACACGTGCTGGTATACAGTAGTAGGGCAGCATCATAAAAACGCCTTTCAACTGCAGACTCATCCATCAATGTTTACAACCATTGGGCACAGTGTGTGTGCGTGCGTGGGTGCGTGCACGCACATGTGTGTGTGTGAGCGTACGCATGTGACTAAGTGTGTGCATGTGTGTTTATGTCTGGGTCCAGACTGTCAGCAGTCAGTCATCCTGCACGGTTCTGCCAGAACCAGGCCACTGGAATGCGAAGTGTGTTCATGGATGTGTGTATGTGTGTGTTTCTAGGAGCTCCGGCCCTCTGGCACTGAGGTTCCATCCCACATGCCATCACACGAGACAGGAACGAGGCCTCGGCCAGAGGGGGTAGGGCTATTCAAACAGGAAGTCCCTACACACCTTCATATTCGAGTTCACAGGCTTCATTCATCAATATCCATAAAGACAGACATGTGTTGTGGTTATACAGTCTACTTGCCTTTAAATATTATAATTCAGGGGTTATAAACAAGAAAAACACCTAGATTCAGAACAAAATATGAAAAAATAATGTCTGGTTCATTTCCATTAGACATCAAAGACTATGGATTTAGTCAGATCACAAAATGGCTGTAGTTATAAAAATGTAGATTAAAATGTAATAATATTTTTGGATCATACTGACCTACTTTCTTTGTCTTTGTCCTGTATAGTAAACCAGCCATAGACAGGTTTGTCAGGGTTCATCTGAGGGCTGAATGTTCCAGAAAATGGACATACGCCAGGTCCAGAGGTCAATGTAGAGCATCATCCCTCTGTTCAACCTCTCCAACTATTGCTCTTACTTCCACCTTTTCCACCTACCATTTAAATTACATTACATTTGAGTCATTTAGCAGACGCTTTTATCCAGAGCGACATACAGGAGAAATTAGGGTTAAGTGCCTTGCTCAAAGGCACATCAATATATTTTTCACATAGTTGCCTCAGGGATTCAAACCAGCAACCTTTCGGTTACTGGCCCACCGTTCTATATCGCTAGACTACCTGCCGCCTACTTACACCTTTTCCCACCTCCTAACTTTTTCTACCTTTTCCTCCTTCTTCCACCTTTTTCAACCTCCCACCTTTTTCCACCTTTTCCCTCCTTCTTCCACCTTTTCCCAACTCCTTCTGTAACGCTCGTCGTCGGTGGAAGGAAGAGTGGACCAAAGCGCAGCGTGGAAAGTGTTCATGATATTTATTTACAAGAAACACTCAAACAAAAATAACAAATCCAAAAACGAAAGCGAACAGTTCCGTCAGGCACAGACACTAAACAGAAAATAACACCCCACAAAACCCAAACGGAAAATCACAACTTATATATGATCCCCAATCAGAGACAACGATAGACAGCTGCCTCTGATTGGGAACCACACTCGGCAAAACAACAAAGAAATAGAAAGCATAGATTTTCCCACCCGAGTCACACCCTGACCCAACCAAACATAGAGAATAAATAAGGATCTCTAAGGTCAGGGCGTGACACCTTCCACCTTTTTCCTCCTTCTTCTACCTCCTTTTCCACATTTTTCATAATTTTTCACCTTTTCCTTCTTTTTCTACATTTTCCCAAATTCTTCCACCTCCTTACTCCTTCTTCCACCTCTTTCCACCTTCTCCCTTCTCTCACATTTTTCCACATTTTCCTCCTTTCACCCTTTTCCTCCTTTCCCAACCTCCTTCCACCTTTTCTCACCTTTTTCTACCTTCCACCTTTTTCCTCTTTCTTCCAATTCCTTCCACCTTTTTCCACCTCCTTCCAATTCCTTCCACCTTTTTCCACCTCCTTCCACCTCATCCACTTCCGCCTACCTTCTTCCACCTCCCTCCCATCTCCTCCGTCCATTCTCCCTGCCCCTATAGTCTGAGTGTAATCAGTGTTGAAGACACAGGAAGAGACAGAACAGTTAGTACAGGGGGGCATTGTCTGAGCTCGGCTTACATAACTATGTCTCTGCTGTAAAAGCCATGTCCAAGCCTCGGGAGAACTTCAGGGGGACGTCAGAGGAAACTCTCTCTGTACAGCACAATACCACCTCTGTCCCTCTGTACTGGGCACAGAATAGATGGCCAGAGAGAGAGGGAGGAGGGAGAGAAGATAGAGTGATAAAAGAGGGAGGGAAAAAGGGGGAGGGAGGGAGAGAAAGAGGGAGGGAGGGTAAAAATGCAGGGGATGGACTAAATACTGTATGTGCCAACAAAAATGGCAAAAGTATTCTAAAATGCTGTGAGACCTCTGAAGTGAGACAGGTGCCGTTGATTTGATTCTGAGAACCAGTTTTCATCCAATCTAGTCAATGATCCCCATACTCCGGGGAAGATAAATGATGTATGACAAGATAACTGTTTCCATAACATATCTCATTTCCATTCTTAATACATTTCCTGTGTTCACTGTCTCCAGACCTTCTCCATGCTGTCCAGCTATCCTGCAGTGGAATGTTTCCTGGTTTCATTCAAGATAGCTATCTACCTGTCCGACGCTGTCTGGAGCTATCCTTGACCCTGACCCCTAACCCTATGGTGACGGCAGATGATCTGGTATTTGCCGCTCTCCCTCTCCCTTCCTGAAAGGGGAAAATGTGATATTTCAGTGGCTAAGTTCAGTACCATGTAGGTCAGACACGTTGTAGTCGTTCTGCTTTAGTAATCACCGATTGGTCGTTCCCATCCTCCATTTTATAGCCTTTCACCACATCATCAGGCCCACCTGCCAACCAGAGCCATGCAGCCGGAAAACTTCACTCACACACACATAAACACACACACACATATACACACACACACACACACACACACACACACACACACACACACACACACACACANACACACACACACACACACACACACACACACACACACACACACACACACACACACATTTTCAGGGCAGTGGCGAGGTCAAATGGAGCACTCAAACACACATGCACACACACATACACCATCACACACACACAAACAGACATACAGGGCATGGGCAGGGTGGATGTCAAAAGAAGCGCTCAAACACACACATATGCACACACACACACACACTCAGGGCGCTGATTTATGTGTAGGCGTGCTGATGTGTGTCTAGACCTGTGTGCGTGTGTGTCTCCTTCTGGCTGTTCAGCCTCTCTCATCCATTAACTGATTTATAAACTCATCCTCTGTGACTGTGGAGAAGAATCACCTTGAGTCGAGTGGAAAAACATTCAACTAACCAAACGACCTTAACCGCCAACGCCAAAACAAGACACACCTGGCCAAAAACGCACAATATTCAATCAAAATGTTAGCAATTTAGGGTAATGTATTTTTTTCTTTGTTTTCTTTTGGTGTCTGTTTGCCTGTAGGTCTATGGGGAGGTGGAAAACATTTGCTGCCGAAGCCAGAAGCGGATGGTATTTTGCAGATCACCCAAGTCACAGCTTTGTAAGTTTCCCCACTTGGACCAGGTTGAGATTTTGAAGAATGGAAAAATAAAACTATTTAGCTTTTTTCCGTCTTCTTTTCCAAAGCCGTTTTCATCTGCTAATGCCTGGAATGGACTGGTTATTATGAAGTCCTACGGTTCCTTTTCAGGTCAACATCCAAACAGCAAGGGGACTATGCCACTTATACAGTATGATTATTGATGAATCGATAGAAACTATTGATGAATGTGTGGTCTTAAACCTCAAAATATTATTTATGTCCTCCGTCAAACCATCATTTAAATACAACAAATTCAAGTAGCAGGGTTCATGCTGTCACTGTAAAGGAATTTGTTACAATTTCATGAGTTAAATTATATATTATACACATTTTCAGCATCAATGATGGGGAAAACCAGATGACCTCTAAACCTTTAACACTATTCTATTGGTTGAGCTGTATCATGTGACAGGCAGGTAGAGTCTCATGTCCGACTGGGTGAAGGGAAAAATAATGTCCATGAGGAACACTAATGACCCAAGACGGCACAGTGGAAAATATGAGGTATGGAATGTTCCCTAAAATATTTGCGCAGTTCGTCAGAGTTTTTTCCTCTCCTTCTGTTGCAGGTAAATGGGTCAACCACTTCCTCTATTTTATTCTTCAGTCCTAAGCTTCACTAATGCACATAAAACCCCTCCCAGACACACCTATGCAATCACCGACACAGATGATCCACATCTGTGTCCACACCTGTTTGACGTACATTGCAAATTTGCATCACTATCTTGTATCTCTGTTACGGTAAACGTGTGTGTGCAACACTGGGGTCCTTTTGCAGCAAAATATTGTTTTTTCAGTGAAAATCTGTTGTTACATTTAGTGGAGGAATGTCATACCACAGCGATCAGAGTCCATACGCCTTAATGACGTATGATACTTATAACCTAACCCTTTGAAAACATACGTCATCAGGGGCATGTAAGGCACTCAAAGGGATCAACAACTAAAACAAGTCGGAGGTCAAGACTCCATTGAGGCAATCAGCACATCTTGACGGGTAGGTTGTGTGGGAAAAACAGGACTGTACTGTACTCCGTGCAGCCGGGATTGTGAGGAAGAAGCACTGGATTTGTGAGAGGGAGAGAAGCCACACACTCTGAATATGTGTGTGTGTGTGTGTGTGTGTGTGTGTGTGTGTGTGTGTGTGTGTGTGTGTGTGTGTGTGTGTGTGTGTGTGTGTGTGTGTGTGTGTGTGTGTGTGTGTGTGTGTGTGTGTGTGTGTGTGGTGTGTGGTGGTGGTTGTGGTGTGTTGGTGTGTGTGTGTGTGGTTGTGTGTGCACCCTGCTGGTGGCCTCACCTCTCAGTGATAAATAACCTCATTATATGTGAGATCACCGCGAACCGATAAGGGATGACAGGAGGGAAGTTTCAGATCATCCTAAAAATATAAATCACACCCTACACCTACACACACCTCACAGAGCAATAAACACACCCTACAACGCTAACACACCACACCTACACACTCATAACACACACCTACACATGCTATAACACCACACCCTATCACACACACACACACACACACACACACACCACACACACAGCCCACCCTACACAAACACACTCACACACACACCCTACACACGCTTAATCACACCACATACAACACACACACACACACACAGCCACCCTACACACCACAGCACACCCTATAACACACACACATCAAACACACGCACCGACACACAATACACACACACACACCTACACACCATAAACACACACACGCACACACCACCCACACACCACACACTCACACACACCACATCACACACACACACACACACACACACACACACACACACACACACACACACACACACACACACACCACACACACAACACACACACACACACACACACAGCCCACCTACACAACACACACACACACACGCCTACACACGCTATAACACACACACAACACACACACACACACACAGCCCACCTACACACACACACACCCCTACTACACCCACACACAAACACACACAACACAACAACAAAACAACACATCCCACAACGCATACATACATTCACACACCACACACACACACACACACAACACACACACACACACACCACACACACACACACCACTACACCACACACACACACACACACACACACACACACACACAACACACAGCCCACCCTCGACACACACACACTTAACACACACATAAACCACACACAAACACACAAACACACACAAACACACATCACACAACCCTACATACGCTATACACACACACACACACACATCACACACACACACACACACACACACACCATCCATAACCACCACAACACACACACCACACACACACCCTACACACATACACACCACACCCTACACATACCACACACCACAACACACACACAACAACTTACACACACACTTACACACACAACACACACACACACCACACACACACACACACAGCACCCCTACACACCTACACACACTATAACAAACACACACAGCACCTCCACAACACACACACACACACATACACACCCTACAATCCCTAAACACACACCACACACACACACACACACACACACACACACACACACACACACACACACACACACACACACACACACACACACACACACACAACACACACACACACACACACACACACCACAACCACACACACACACACAACACCACAGACCCTACCGCTATAAACACACACAACACAACTTACACACACACAACCACACACAGCACACCTACAACGCTTATAAACACACACACACAACACAGCACACCCCTACACACACTATGACACACACACACAATCACACAGCACACCCTACATACACAGCAACACCTTCACACACGTGTAAACACACACACCACACACACACACACGTCACCACCCTATACAACACTATACACACACACACACAATACCCAACAACACACCACACACGCACACACACACAACAACCCCACACCAACGCTATAACACACACACACACACACACACCTACACACGCTATAACCACACGACACACACCACGCTAATATTACAACAAACAACCACAAACACACGACAACCCTACACGCTATAAATACTACACACAACACACACTCCACGCTGCACACGCATAGCAACGACACACACACAGCACACCCTGCACACTAGACACGCTATAGCAAGCACACACAGCACACCCTACACGTTAGACACACCCTAAAAACTAGACATGCTATAGCACACGGACAAGCACACACACATGCGTGCACACAAACACACACACAAACAATCACACACACACGTATGAATGAAAGAGAGAATGGTGAGTCCACACAATGGCAGAACAATACAAGCTAATCAAGGCGCAACAGAAATCACACAACCATCACAAAACACAATAATACAATATCCTGCATGATTACATCAGAGCAAAAGGTTTACGTATGTCTTCTGACAACAAGACACAGGTTAGTTAAACAAAGACAGAAGGCCTTGACCATAGCTAAAGCAGATAGAATAATTCTTTACGTAACACATTTATGGGCAAAACCAAATAACAGACACACACCATGCTCATGTCATCTCCAGAATCCACAGTATCTGCGGCATGGAAAATCGCTCACCTAAATATCAAAGACAGTGCAACATTTGGTTTAGAGATTAACTCTCTGAGTTCCCCCATGTCTGAATGTGGTGGAACACTCATAGTGTTGGCCGGTGTAGCTGGCGCTGAATGGACAGTGGTACAGTACATGAATCACAGAACACAATGGGTCACCTTGAAGACAAAACCCAACAAAAAGCACACAACCTTTCCAAAGACACAGATGGATTGTTGTTGTTGCTGTGCTGTAAGGAAGCACACAACTAAGATGAAAACTAGCCAAACATGTAGCGAGGTGTGCAGTGAATTTGGTAAGACAAAGACCAAGACAAAAACACCGTCAGCACACGGGTACAAAACAACAATTAGTGCAGAAGCAGGGAACAGAGCGGGGAACCAGAAAGATATAGGGAAGGTACTGACAGAGGTGATTGAGTCCAGGTGAGTCCAATAATCAAATGATGCGCGTGATGGGAGGAAGGCAGGTGTGTGTAATGATGGTGGCAGGAGTGCGCAATGCTGGGGAGCCTGGCGCCCTCGAGCGTCAGGGGAGAAGAGCGGGTGCAGACGTGACAATTTATAGTTATGTTTTTTTCATCATATTTTAAATAACTTGTAGAAAATACACTTTATGACACTGTCATGAAACATTATGACCATCCTGTGTCACTTTACTTGGACTAAGGGTGTGTTCGTAAATTCAATCTGGAGTGGCACTGGAGTGGGCATTTGTAAATTCAGATTGTCAGTTGGTAAATTCAGAGCGTTCGCTCTCGGAGCGTTCAGAGCGCACACTGGACACTGGCCAAGAAGCAGGGTTGATCCCAGCATTCTGACCTCACAACGCCAGTCAAGCACCCAAGCTACGTGGCTATCACCTCACTCTGACCATTTTACTCTCCCTAGCAGAGCTGGTTAGGCTGTTTTCATGTTATCCAGAGTGTTGGCGACTGTAATTGTGCTGCTGGCAACAATTTAATTACGATTATTTACAGATATTTACTGACACCGGCCATATTCAACAGGTGTTGAGTGTTCGTAAATGCATCAGTTATTCTGCGCTCTGGCTCAGGTACACTCAGAGGAGAGTGCTCGGAAATCGGAGTAGATAGCCAGAGCGAATTTATGAAAACACACTAAGAAAATACACTTTGACACTGTCAATAAGCATTATGACCATCATAATCATATAAACCAGATAGRCCGATCACGTACATGCCCTTATGTCAGTCATCAGTAAAAAATAGGGAGTTTTGTCCTGCTCCGGAAATCTTCTCCTGCATTCATTCCAGTCATCATCAACAGAGCATTGGGGTATGTGCATGTTTGACATCAATTTGTGCGCAATTACAATGATTATTGAATATGGTAAATATATATTTTTTATATAACAAACATACAGTTTGGCTATGGTGTAATGGAATGTTTTGCCTTGTGTGGTAGGTTTTTGTGGGTTTTGACACTCTTATGTAGGTGTCATAGCCAGCTATAAAATAACGTCATATATGTCAAAACAGGTCTAAATATGTGTCATGGCAGTGTTATGACCATATTCTAACAGGTTATGATAATATTGCCCTCATATTTTCTCAACTGAGACAAAGATGTGAAGAATGATGAAGGGCCTTTTGAAATACCCTCAATGCCATTGCCACCAAAGAGGAACAAAGAGAGAGGGGAAGAGAGCAGGATGGAGGGAGGGGAGGAGGGAGGTAAGGAGAGAGAGAGCAACATTATTGATAGAGTGAAAGACAAAATTAGGAACACATACAGTACATGATGAGAGAGTCATACAGAGATTGAGAGACTGAAATACAAGAGAGAGAGAGAAAGACAGACAGAGACAGAGATACGGAAAGAGACAGAGGGAGCAAAAGGAGAGAGATTGTGATTGATATGTGTTTGTTTTGCTAGCTGGCTGATCTGCTATAGTGTTAAGCTCTCTTTAGTCCGGGCTCCCTCTGTGCTCCAATGGGTGATTAACACAAATAAACCACGGAGGGAAACTCACTGCAGCTCTGCTCTGGGGAAACAGTTACAGGGTGGAAGGGTGCAATGGGATAGGGGGAATGGGAGGAGAGATGGGGTAGAGGGGTGGAAGGGGACAGGTGGCTCCGTATATGCAGCCTGTGCCAGAATATATGAGCTTCCATGGGCTTTAATCTCTCTCTCACACACAAAGACATACACACACACAAATCCGGATATCATAAATACAACCTTAATAATACTTCTGCACGTTTTCTAAATTAAAGCATCACAGCTATTCACACACAGTGCACGATCACAAAGTACTCCATGCTGTCTCTGCAGCATCTGAGGTTAATCTTGATGACAGATAAAGAAGAACCATTTAAGCAAAACATTTCTCCTAACAGTATTCCAGCTACATATAGATACCCTTACGGAAAGACATCACATCCCAGAACAGCCTTGGGTGGTTGTCAATGGAGATGATATTCACCATGTACTGTAACCAGCCTTATTGAATAAAACCCCCATAGGAGGGGGTTCTGATCCAGGACTCCAGGTCCTCTGCGGTGCTGCTACTTTTTTCTCTCCTTATTAGTTGATGAATTATTGTCAGTGATTGGTCAGAGTGTCACGCCCTGGCCTTAGTATTCTTTGTTTTCTTTATTATTTTAGTTAGGTCAGGGTGTGACATGGGGAATGTTTGTGTTTTGTCGGTTTTGGGTGGTTATATGGTAAAGGGGGTGTTGGGTGTAGTGTATGGGTTTGTGTTGAGTGTATGTGTCTAGCTGTGTCTATGTTGGGTGTAGTTGTCTAGGAAAGTCTATGGTTGCCTGAATGGGTTCCCAATTAGAGACAGCTGATTTCTGTTGTCTCTGATTGGGAGCCATATTTAAGGTAGCCATAGGCTTTCGTTTGATGTGGGTAATTGTCTATGTTATACGTTTGTAGCCTGTATGTGCACTACGTTCATAGCTTCACGGTCRTTCATTGTGTTGGTTAGTTTGTAAGTGTGTTTTGTTTCATTTTTCCTTCTTCAAAATAAAAGGAAGATGGCTTATTTTCCAAATGCTGCGTTTTGGTCCGTCAATCCCCCACACGATCGTGACACAGAGAGGCCTCTCATCTAGTGTCCAAGGTCTGAATCAGTCTTGACACACATAGGAAACTGTTGAGCATGAAAAACCAAGCAGCGTTGCCGTTCTTGGCACAATCAAACCGGTTCGCCTGGCACCCATTCACCCTCTGAAAGGCATACGTACACAATCCATGTTTCAACTGTCTCAAGGCTTACAAATCCTTCTTTAACCTGTCTCCTCCCCTTCATCTACACTAATTGAAGTGGACTTAACAGGTGACATCAGTAAGGGATCCTAGCTTTCACCTGGATTCACCTGGTCAGTCTATGTCATGGAAAGAGCAGGTATTCTTCTTGACACACACGGGAAACTGTTCAAAAGGCACTTACATCTTTTGTCTTGCTGCCCATTAACCCTCTAGAAAGAGTAGATGTTCCTAATGTGTTGTATACTCAGTGTATATATATATAGAGAGAGATATATATTATTCTCTAGGCCCTATTCTCTAGGCTCAATTAGCAGACAAGGCTTTTTTTGTCAGGAACCTTTCAACAGGCATTCAGGGAGCCATACTTTATTACATAACTATGTCCTCTAACCCTGGAACCTTATACACCCTGCCTGTGGTCCTTAGGGAGGTGGAAAGACAAGTGGCAGGGRGCGAGGGATGAGAGGTAGAGAGAGAAGAGAAGAGAGATAGAGGGGGGTGTGGAAGGTTAAAAAAGAGAGTGATTAAAGGAGAAAGAGGTTATAATCCTGAAGAGAAATAATATATGAAGTATTATGAGAGATTGACAGTTGTGTATGATATGAAATGCCAGGTGTGTTCTTCCTCCTCCATCTCAGTAATAACAACAGGTGTTATGTAATAATAATTTCACACGGTAAATTACCGGATATGTCATCATTTTCATTGAATTAAGTGCAATCAGCCGTGTGCGTACGCTCATTACAGACCTGGCCATGACTTCTGGCAAGACTATATCCTACATACCTTATCTCCCTGAACTTCTTATTGTGGTCTACACCGCAATGCCTTATTTATACATTTAGGAATCTGTCAACTAACTATGTATTGATGTTCCCACCGTCTGTCTTTAGCAGCAGCTGCAGTGAATAAGACTGAAAGGAGGGATCCCAGTAGGATACCCAACAGTGTGTGTGTGTGTGTGTGTGTGTGTGTGTGTTTCCACATCATTCTCTTTTTCCTTACTCAGGAGGGATCCCAGGTGGATATCCATCCCCTGCAAGACTGGGGAATCATGGATGTGTTTCACATGTGATTCGTGGCACGTTTTGGCCACAATCTCGATGGTTCTTTACTCACTTCTATTGTCAGATGGAAGAGATTGAGAGGGATTTTCCGAGAGCAAACCCAAACTTGTGTTTGTGCACAGAGCCAGAGATAAGAAGGACGGTCATAGAGAGAAGACACATTGACATTATTGTCCTCAAGAGGATTGCTGTTTTCCCAACGCATTGAAGTGTACAAATGCAACACAATGTAACATGGAACAGTATTTTCTACCTCCAGATGTATCCTGATTTCTCCACCATGATCTCCCCTCTGTGCTGAGACGGGCCTCATATTGACTGTTTTGAAGCAATGATGGGGAAGATCTGAATGATGTTCTTGGTTGTGGTATTCCTTTGAAGTCACAAAGTAGACCCCACAGAGTTTGAGCTTTGAAACGTGTAGCCTCCTGTTCCCCTGATTGTTTCCTATAGCCTTTGATACACAATGCCTTACTGACATGTGTGGTATGACACTTTTCCTTCCAACCCATTCCAGCTGCTCCTACGATGAGGTGAGTCTGTCAACAGTACCAATGGAGCATTAGAGGGTTCCCAATGGGTTCCAATGTCTACAGACTACACTGAGAAGTGGCAGCAAATCACATGCTGATGAGGGCCACTCAACTGAAATATACAACCRTACAGTATGTCTTTAACTTCATCCTTGTGGAGATGCAAGGCTTTCCCTCCCACAAACATAAATATACACTAAGAGTATAAAACACCTGCTCTTTCCATGACATAGACTGACCAGGTGAATCCAGGTGAAAGGTTTTGATCCCTTATTGATTTCACCTGTTAGATTGACTTCAACCAGTGTAGATGAAGGGGAGGAGACAGGTTAAAGAAGGATTTTTAAGCCTTAAGACAATTGAGACATGGATTGTGTATGTGTGCCATTCAGAGAGTGAATGGGCAAGATAAAAGATTTAAGTGCCTTCGAACGGGGTATGGTGGTAGGTGCCAGGTGCACCAGTTTGAGTGTGTCAAGAACTGCTACGCTTCAGGGTTTTTGATGGCCAAAATTTTCCTTGATGGCCAAAAAGCAACATTTTTGTCTCGTCGCTTTTTTCTGGACACTTTTCCGTTAAAGCCCAGATCTGTGGAGTGTACAGCTTAAAGTGGTCCTATGGACAGATACTCCAATCTCCGCTGTGGAGCTTTGCAGCTCCTTCAGGGTTATCTTTGGTCTCTTTGTTACTGTTCTGATTAATGCCCTCCTTGCCTGGTCTATTAGTTTTAGTGGGCGGTCCTCTCTTGGCCGGTTTGTTGTGGTACCATATTCTTTCAATTTTTAAATAATGGATTTAATGGTGCTCCGTGGGATGTTCAAAGTTTCAGATATTTTTTTATAACCCAACCCTGATCTGTACTTCTCCACAACTTTGTCCCTGACCTGTTTGAAGAGCTCCTTGGTCTTCATGGTGCCACTTGCTTGGTGGTGCTCTTTGCTTAGTGGTGTTGCAGACTCTGGGGCCTTTCAGAACAGGTGTATATATACTGAGATCATGTGACAGATCATGTGACACTTAGATTGCACACAAGTGGACTTTATTTAACTAGTTATGTGACTTCTGAAGGTAATTGGTTGCACCACATCTTATTTAGGGGCTTCATAGCAAAGGGGGTGAATACATATGCACGCACCACTTTCCGTTTTTGTATTTTTTTATTTTACCAATTTGGACTATTTTGTGTAGGTCCATTACATGAAATCCAAATAAGAATCTATTTAAATTACAGGTTGTAATGCAACAAAATAGTAAAAACGCCAAGGGGGATGAATACTTTTGCAAGGCACTGTATATTATCCATCCCTCTGTTTTCCATTAAAATAGTTGCCTTAGGTAGCACCTGCTGCAGCCTCCGCCAGTCTGCATTTTGGTTTCACCGCAGTGGCTCCTGACTCCAGAGCTGGCCTCTCACCAAGCAGATTCCTAAAACACTCCAGTGCCAAGATCCGGGGCTGCTATGCTGCTGTTTTATACCTCTTTTTGTTCGAGCGATAGAATGAAGTCACTCAGCGTGTAATAGCCGTGCGTTTAGGGGAATTGGGGGTAATTGTCGTCAGAATTATACGAAGACAAAACAGAAGTGTATCACGTTGTGACGGGTGTAGGACTTATTCAATACTGGGCAATACAAGCCGGAACAAATCAAGCTACTTGCAGATGTACAAAGACCAGGGGACAAACAGGTTTGAGAAATACATTCAGTATCATGCTGTAAGGGTATCTGAGTGCATTTTAGGTTTTAGTTGGTCAAATTTGCACCCAGTCTAAAATAGTTAAACGCCTGACAGTCAACAGCATCTCATGTACTTGTCAAGGTTGTGTGGAGAGACAGACCAAGGCGCAGCATGATTAAAGTTCCACATATATATTTACACAAAACTTCCAAACAAAAGGAAACAAACAACGAACCGTGACATCAGAGGTGCTACATGCACTAACTCAAAACAATATCCCACAAAATATGATCCCCAATTAGAGGCAACGATTACCAGCTGCCTCTAATTGGGAACCATACCAAGCACACAAACATAGAAATAAATATACTAGATCACCCCCTAGTCACGCCCTGACCTACTACACCATAGAGAACCAAGGTCTCTCTATGGTCAGGGTGTGACAGAAACTATGATGTTTTGAGGCCAGTGGTGACTTTAAAACAGTTACAGAGTTTAATGGCTGTGATAGGAGAAAACTGAGGATGGATCAACAACATTGTAGTTACTCCACAATACTAACCTAAATGACAGAGTGAAAAGAAGTAAGCCTGTTCAGAATAAAAAATATTCCAAAACATGCATCCTGTTTGCAATAAACTAAAACTACAAAAAATGTGGCAAAGAAATTACCTTTAAGTACAAATACAAAGCATTATGTTTGGGGCTACTACAATACAACACATCACTGAGTACCACTCTTCATATTTTCAAGCTTGTTATGGGTATGCTTGTCATYGGGAAAGGACTAGGGAGTTTTTTAGGATAAAAAGAAACAGAATAGAGCTAAGCACATTCATAGTCCTAGAGGAAAACCAGCTTAACTCTGCTTTCCAACAGACACTAGGAGACAAATTCACCTTTCAGCAGGACAATAACCTAAAACACAAGGCCAAATATACACTGGAGTTGCTTACCAAGACGACATTGAATGTTCCTGAGTGGCCTAGTTACAGTTTTGACTTAAATCGGCTTGTAAATCTATGGCAAGACTTGAAAATGTCTGTCTAGCAATGATCAACAACCAACTTCACAGAGCTTGAACTATTTTTTAAAGAATAATGTGCAAATATTATACAATCCAGGTGTGCAAAGCTCTTAGAGACTTACCCATAAAGACTCACAGCTGTAATGCTGCCAAAGGTCATTCTAAAATTTCAAAAAACACATTTTCACTTTTTCAATTTGGGATATTGTGTGTAGATGGGTGAGAAAACAAATCTATGAAATCAATGTTGAATTCAGGCTGGGACGCAGCAAAATATGGAATAAGTCAAGGGGTTTGAATACCATAGAAATAATAATTCTTATAATTTCTGAAGGCACTGTAGATATCATCAGTGACATGACTGATTTATGGTCAGTTGATCTGCCTCTTTAGCCATGGTTACACCATGCATTAACATGTGGTTGTCATCATCCAATCAAGATTATCCGATTACTACCTGATCGAGATTTGTTGCRTCTACACATGGTCTACATATGTGTCTCTTATCTGCCCATTGCATTCGTATTGTGACCAGATTCCCTGGTTCCTCCTTGTCCCTGTATGCAAATGAATGCAACCTGACACAAGCTGTATAAATTGACAGAAAACAGCACACTTTTATAGCTAATAGTTTTACACTCTCATTGTTAAAGCTTATATTTCTTATCCAACAATTTAAGACTGGGCGTAATAGGCTATAGTCCCAATATCCTCAACCTTTCCACAGCTATACAAATAAATATATCATATATCCTTTTAAAAACAGTAAAACAGCTTTGTAGGCCTAGGTGCATTGGTTGTGTTGAGGCAGGTCTTAAGAAGAATTAGCATACCAACAGTTAGTATTTCAAAGAACCTCTAATATGATAACCTATAGCAAGAAGCGCAGTGAAATTATTTTAAAAAATGGGTGAAAGTGGTCGGCAATGGATGAAAAGTGCAAAGGAGCACTATACTATGGCAAATACTATAGCARATACTATGGCAAATACTATGGAAGGAATAAAGTGTCTAACAGTAGCCTAAAACATCCTTCATATTATACATCAATCCATCAATCAAATGTATTTATGAAGCCCTTTTAACATCAGCAGATGTCACAAAGGGCTTTACAGAAACCCAACCTAAAACCCCAAACAGCAAGCAATGTAGATGTAGAAGCACGGAGGCTATTAAAAACTCCCTAGAAAGGAAGGAACCTAGGAAGAAACCTAGAGAGGAACCAGGCCCTGAGGGGTGGCCAGTCCTTTTCTGGCTGTGCTGGGTGGTCATTAAAGCCAGATTGTTATTCAAGATGTTAAAACGTTCATAGATGCCCAGCAGGGTTAAATAATAATCSCAGTGGTTGTTGAGGCCTCTCATGATTACAGAAAGCTATGCGCCTTTACACATCATTTTGGATATATTCTGCACTTTATTGCTAGCAATTTGTCTGGAAAATGCTCAAAGATTCACAGAATATAATATCAGGAGTCTGCTTTTTGTTTAGCATAGGCCTAAACAGTACCAAAGGCAAAAAAAAATTACATGCAGGGAGAACGACCGTGTTTTAGTTGACTACAAATCATTGATTAGTGATAATTCATTAACAGTCTCTTTCACTCATAGAAGGGTTGATAGAATGAAATACTAGCATTACAGAATTTAAACTGAACAACAAATGTATTAGGGATGCATATGACGGAGCAGAAGCGCATATGACAAGCGTATGGCAAGGTATAATTTTCCACCTGTACCTTTAGATATTGCCATAGTGGACTTTTATAACATTTCCATAGACAAGYCACTGTATTATAATACCACTGTAGCCTATTGTATYCATATCTGACAACTGAATTAGACTATTCATATTACCCAAAAAGTTGACAAAGCGCTCCCACTCCCGTTCCCACTCCTGCTATTACAGTCCTTGGCCTTTCTGTACCATGTTTTCAAATATTTGGTTTTGCGCTGGCAKTAGACGTGGGAATGGGGAAACCCTTTATCTTTCATCCGGGATGATATCGCTTCATAAATATTTGCATTTCTATATACGTGATCTAATTTCAATTGGACTGTGGCAGCCGACCACTGTGCCAGTAGGGACTTGGTTTTAATGAAGACCATGATCTTAATTCTGGTGGAATTGTAGAGGTATTGTTGTCCATAATTACTACCTCAACTGGCCAGTTTGATTTTTTTGGAGAGGGCGGGAACACCGAGACATTGGCCAAAGGTATACGGTTTCGTTGTTAAGATTCGTTTACACTTCAAGGCTATCCATACAAGATGCTTCTTCGACTACCTCCAGAGGTGGTCAGGAAGATCTAATCACAATCAGATCACGAGGCGTCTTTTGATTGTCTACACCTGTCGACAAATGTGGGTGCGATCAGAACGTAGATGAGATCAGGACAACAGACGGGTTTTAGAACTGTCACACCCTGTTCTGTTTCACCAGTCTTGTGCTTGTCTCCACCCCCACCAGGTGTCTCCCATTTTCCCCATTATCCCCTGTGTATTTATACCTGCGTTTTCTGTTTGTATGTTGCCAGTTCGTCTTATTTTGTCAGGTCTTATCAGCATGTTTCCCCGTTTCTCAAGTTTTTGTTTTCTAGTCTTTCCGGTTCTGACCTTTCTGCCTGTCCTGTCCTGACCCTGACTGCCGTCCTGTACCTGCTTGACTCTGACCTGGTTTACGAACCTCTGCCTGCCCTCGATCTGCCTTTTTGGCTGCCCCTTTGTTATATTAAATACTCTGAGAATCGAACTATCCACCTCTTGTGTCTGCATCTGGGTCATATCCTGAGTCGTGATAAGAACCAGGTATAAACGGGCTTTGACACCAAGCTGCTCCAACCCCACTGTGTCTCTATGACTGTTCCCAGACCAGTGATAGAGAGGCTCAGCCCAGTCAGTAATTGCAGAGGCCAGCAAGGGGAGAGCAGGGGAGATATCCAAATCCAGTCCTAATTGTGAGCAGGTGACCAGCAGCAGGCACAGTGCTGCAGACAGATTGGAAAAACMCGCCCTCCATTCCAACTGCCACGGCAGTCACAACGACCACATTCCCGCCAAGGCTGATTAAATGTTCCATAACATTCCTTAATACACACACACACACACACACGCACGCACACACACACACACACACATACACACACACATCAGAGGAGGATGGTGGGAGGAGCTATAGGAGGACAGGATCATTGTAATGGCTGGAATGGAATAAATGGAATGGAGTCAAACATGTGGTTTCCAAATGTTTGATCTGTTTGATACCATTCCATTTATTCTATTCCAGCCRTTACAATGATCCTGTCCTCCCCACCAGCCTATACAACAAACACACACACACCTGATATGACCAATAGGGCAATATGTCTGGGCCAAAAATGGAGGACACACACAACAGCATAGCATAACAACAAACAACAGTTCCTCCAGGAAACTCAGATCAGGAACCATCAATGAGGATGTGGAGGAGTACAACAAGTACAGTATGATGTTTGACAAGAATATGAAGTTCAGTAAATATATTTTATTCCCCTTTTTTTTTTACTTTCCACAAGAAAACTGTTTGGTGGTTTGGTAAGGGTTGCAGGGAGGAGGAAAGGTGTGCACACAGGCCCAGGCATGTATACACACACATGCAAACAAGGCATGCGCATACTGTACGCACAACATATGCTGGCAGATATGCACATATACTGTACACACACTTAACACTTCAAAAAGTGTGTGCAGTTGGTTGAAGTGTGTCGTCTTTATGTTGAGGTCACAGGTTGGTGAGTAATCATTACACACACACCGTTTTGGGGCTTAGCGGATTTGTTAGGGCTGAAGACCGTCTGGTAACCATATTGCTGTCAAAGACAAGTCTTGTGATTGGCTGGACACCAACCAACATCAGCTCAGTGAACATCTCCAATTAGCCAGAGGACTCATCACAATGGAAAGAAAATACTAAATTATACATTTGTTATATCATCTCTGAATGTAAATGTTGTTAGATCACTGAGTATGTAAAAGGGAAAACTGTTTGTTTTCAGGACAGTACCCTACAGCTGACCAGTGATGTGCAGTCAGGATAGGTAGGGTAGACAGTGTTTACCTTGTGATAATCCAATTTTTTAAAAAGTCTTATCAAAAGCCAAATTAAAGATACAATGATATATTTTTTTAAAGTAATTAAACTCCTTGACGCACACAACCTTATCTGTTAATGGACAGGGTCAGCATAGTTGTCGCATGCGTTTTGCCTAAACATGTTGTGTGGGTATTGCCCTGGGGTAAGCTCTGCACAGGCAACCACCATGACACCATCTCCCTCACTGCTAGCCAACAGAGTGAGTGAGTATTGGGCTGCCCATTTGTCCAGTACTGTCCATTTGTCTGAAAAGTCATTACCGATTAATACATTTTAACCAGACTTTTACACATATTGGACACTTAATTTTGCTTTGTGGAAGTAAGGAATTTGAATGACTTTTGTGTCAGTGCCGAGTGTGAACCTCGTATTTCCCTTCACAAATATAAATAGAGGGGTCATAATAAAAAGTTGGATGGTGAGCCGTGCATTGCATGACGTGCAATTTTGTGCTGTTCCTATCAGGTACATTGTTAAAGATATTATATTGTATATTGTAATTGTATTATTTTGGTAACTACATGCCCAGTGAACAAGCACCAAACCAGCGTGCGTGAGTGCAGAGTTGGATGGTGAGCCGTGCATTGCATGACGTGCAATTTTGTGCTGTTCCTATCAGAATAAATCTCCATGACTGGTGCTACATGTTGGAGTTCGTGTCGACGATTGATTGTACACAATGCAAGCAGAGTACTGTTACACTATATCAGTCTATGGCTGAGCTGAGTTGAGCTGTGTGTCATTTTGTCTGATGATATTAGACTRCTCAACTCAACTCARCCATAGACCAATGTAGCATCCACAGTTACAACTGTATATCCAAAATAATTCTCAATGTAAACTCAATAGCCCTTCACAATGGATTTACAATGACATATGCCACCATCAGAGGCGATCGCTTATATCTTGGTTACATTGGTATTTACATTTGGTGAAAATTGGTGGCCTACTTCAGTTGGTCCACTTCGTGCCCCCGCAGAAATCTAATTAGCATAATAAAAAAACTCCCCCAAAATCAATTGAACCTAACCTTTTTTGCATTGGATGCATCAAAAATCCACCGCATCTGCCTGTCRCACTTACGCATCTGCGGTGAAAGGTGACAGAGCTAGAGCGGTGTTTGCAAGACCATTAGGCGTCTTCTCACAAAATTGTCTGTAGCGTCCGAACGGTTTGGCCTACAAAACTATTATGACCCCTCTATGGAATGATGAGACTCTCACGAACATGATGGTGTTCTCCGTTTTGCTCTACGACCCCACCCTGAAGGGGGTACAGCTGGTATGCCAACTTCTGTCTGTAGCATCCAAACAGTTTGGGCTACACACTTTGGAAAGGTGAGACTCTCACGAACATGTACATGGTGGTTGTTTTGCTCTAGGACGTCCACAGGCCTCACAAGATTCATACGAAGGTCCTCCGGTATCAGTTAAAAAATATATATGTAAGTACTGAATATATGGAGACAGTTTAGTGACAAAAATAAGGGGTAAAATACAAGTAAAAAAATTAATAATAATAATCCTCTCAGATATACTGTAGAACAGACACTTCAAATAAAATGTTTCATACATTTTTTTKGGGGGGGGGGATACTTCAAGGGGCCTTAACCTCTCTTGGGTATCTGAGACGTTAGCGTCCCACCTCCTCAACAGCCAGTGAAACTGCTGGGCGCCAAATTCAAATACAGAAATACTCATTATAAAGATTCAGAAAACAAAACGTATTTTACATAGGATTAAAGATGAACTTCTTGTGAATCCAACCACGGTGTCAGATTTAAAAAATGTTTTACGGCGAAAGCATACCTTACGATTATTTGAGAACATAGCCCAGCAGACAAATCATTACAAACAGTAACCAGCCAAGTAGAAGAGTTACACAAGTCAGAAATAGAGATAAAATTAATCCCTTACCTTTGATAATCTTCATATGTTTGCACTCAGCAGACATTAATTTACTCAATAAATGTTCCTTTTGTTCGATAAAGTCTCTTTATATCCAAAAACCTCTGTTTTGTTCGCGCGTTTTCTTCAGTAATCCACAGGCTCAAACGCAGTCAAAACAGGCAGACAACACATCCAAATTGTATCCGTAAAGTTCATAGAAACATGTCAAACAATGTTTATATTCAATCCTCAGGTTGTTTTTAGCCTACATAATTGATAATATTTCAACCGGACAATAACATCGTCAATATAAAAGGTAAACAAGAAAGGCACTCTCTCTGTCGCGCGCATGAAAAAGCTCTGTGACACTTTAGGGTCCACTCATTCAGACTGCTCTTACTTCCTCATTTTTCAGAATACAAGCCTGAAACAATTTCTAAAGACTGTTGACATCTAGTGGAAGGCATAGGAACTGCAATTTGAGTCCTAAGTCAATGGATACTGTAATGGCATTGAATAGAAAACTACAAAAACAAACAAAAAACTACTCCCCGAATGGATTTTTCTCAGGTTTTCGCCTGCCAAATCAGTTCTGTTATACTCACAGACACTATTTTAACAGTTTTGGAAACTTTGGAGTGTTTTCTATCCAAATCTACCAGTTATATGCATATCATATCTTCTGGGCCCGAGAAGCAGGCAGTTTAATTTCGGCATGCTTTTCATCCAAAATTCCAAATGCTGCCCCCTACCCTAGAGAAGTTAAGACTCTTGTGGGATAATAGCCTACCGGTATGTCATTCTGGTTGTTGGAGCTATCTGTTGTATGGTGAACTTGGCCTTCATCAAAGTGTATTTGTGAGTAAATCTGCTGGTAAGAGCCCATAACTGAAGAAACTCTTTTTGATGTGAAAAGGTTTTTTTTTTATGTGAAAAAGTTTACTGCACATGTACCGGATGGCTAACATATAATCACACAGTAAAATCAACTCACCTAAGAGCCTAGAGGAACATGAAACCTTCATGCTCCAAAGTCACGGTTGGCTTCAGTGTGTTATTGTTGCAAACGCAGGTTCAAAYCTCATGTCCAAGGTGGCATTTGCATTCATGACAGTCTTAAGCCATTGAATGTAAACGATATCTACAAAAGTATGTGTACACCCCTTCAAATTAGTGGATTTGGCTATTTCAGCCACACCTGTTGCTGACAGGTATATAACATCGAGCACACATCCATGCAATCTTCATAGACAAACATTGGCAGTAGAATGTTACAGAAGAGCTCAGTGACTTTCAACGTGGCACCGTTATAGGATGCCACCTTTCCAACAAGTCAGTTTGTCGAATTTCTGCCCTGCTAGAGCTGCCCCAGTCAACTGCACGTGCTGTTATTGTGAATTGGAAATGCCTAGGAGCAACAACGGCTCTGCCGCAAAGTGGTAGGCCACAGAAGTAAAAATTGTCTGTCCTTGGTTGCAACACTCACTACCGAGTTCCAAACTGCCTCCGGAAGCAACATGAGCTCAAGAACTGTTTGTTGGGAGCTTCATGAAATGGGTTTCCATGGCCGAGGAGCAGCACACAAGCCTAACATGTTGACCAAACTGGACGTGCGCCATCGCGTGCATGTTGATTTTGTACCCCCACACCAGACACGATCAGGACACACAGCTTGAAATATCAAAACGAACTCTGAACCAATTATATATATTCATTTGGGGACAGGTTGAAAAGCATTAAACATTTATGGCAATTTAGCTAGCTAGCTTGCTAGCTAATTTGTCCTGGGATATAAACATTGGGTTGTTATTTTACCTGAAATGCACAAGGTCCTCTACTCCGACAATTAATCCACAGATAAAACGGTAAACCGGATTCCTTTCTCGTCATATCTCCTTTCTCAGGCTTCTTTTTTACTTATTTGAACTTTATATGGCGGTTGGTAACCAACTTTACGGTGCATTACTACAACCGACTGGAGTGTGGACGTCAGTTCATCTTTCAATCACCCACGTGGGTATATGCTCCTAAACACCAATGAGGAGATGGGAGAGGCTGGACTTGCAGCGCATTGAGCATCACAAATATAACCTATTTTTATTTTAGTGTCTAGCCACCCAGACGCTCGCTGAGGCGCGCGAGCAGTGTTGGTGCAATGATTGAATAACATGTATGTGTACATTTATTTTGCGTAGGGAGCAGTGTGGTCAGCATGTTAGATCTCCATGTTCAACGTCAAGCATTGGCTGGAGTGGTGTGAAACTCGCAGCCTTTTGGACTCTGGAGCAGTGGAAATGCGTTTTCTGGAGTGATGAATCACGCTTCACAATCTTGCAGTCCAACGGGCAAATCTGGGTTTGGCGGATGCCAGGAAACCGCTATCTGCCCTAATGCATAATGCCAACTGTAAAGTTTGGTGGAGGAGGAATAATGGTCTGGGGCTGTTTTTCATTGTTCAGGCTCCTTATTTCCAATGAAGGAAAATGTTAACGCTACAGCATACAATGACATTCTAGACTATTCTGTGCTTCCAACTTTGTGGCAAAAGTTTGGGGAAGGCCCTTTCCTGTTTTGTACTTTTTTACTAATACTGTAGAACTTTGTTTTAAAGCTGTATCCATACCCATTGGATGCAGTGATCACAGGATTGTGGCTATATCCAGGAAAGCCAAAGTTCCAAAAGCTGGGCCTAAAATAGTATATAAGAGATCATACAAAATATTTTGCTGTGACTTATGTGGATGATGTTAAAACAATTTGTTGGTCTGATGTGATTAATAAGGAGCATCCAGACGCTGCACTTGATGAATTTATGAAATAGCTTTTTCCAATTATTAATTAACATGCACCTGTTAAGAAACTGACTGTTAAAACTGTTAAGGCTCCATAGATTGATGAGGAATTGAAAAACGGTATGGTTGAAAGAGATGGAGCAACAGGAGTGGCTAATAAGTCTGGCTGCACATCCGACTGGCTGGCTTACTGCAAATTGAGAAATTATGTGACTAAACTCAACAAAAAGAAGAAACTGTATTATGAAGCCAAGATCAATGATAAAAAAGAATGATGGGGAAAACACATTGGAGAACTTTAAATGAAATGGGCAGAAAGACCAAATGTATTATTCATCACAACACCATTTGATGTTGACAATTATTTTAATGATTACTTCATTGGTGAAGTGGACAAACTTAGGCAGGACATGCCAACAACAAACACTGAGCCATCGTATCCATGCACAAAAAAATAAACAATGAAAGAAAAGCATTGCATTTTGTAAAGTTAGTGTGTGAGATGTGGGGAAATTATTGTTAACAATCAATAATGACAAACCTCCTGGCATTGACAACTTAGATGGAAAGCTACTGAGGATGGTAGCTGACTCTATAGCCACTCCTATCTGTCATATCTTAAATCTGAGCCTAGAGGAAAGTCTTTGTCCTTAGGCCTGGAGGGAAGCCAAAGTAATTCCGCTACCCAAGAGCGGTAAAGCGGCCTTCACTGGTTCTAACAGCAGACCTATAAGCTTACTGACAGCTCCAAGCAAACTGTTGGAAATAATTGTGTTTGACCAAATACAATGCTATTTCTCTGTAAACAAATTAAGAACAGACTTTCAGCATGCTTATAGAGAAGGGCACTCAACATGTACTGCACTGACATAAAGGACTGATGATTGGTTGAAGGAAATTGATAATAAGAAGATTGTGGGAGCTGCTCTGTCAGATTTCAGTGCAGCCTTTGATATTATTGACCATAACCTGTTGTTGAAAAAAGTATGTGAGAGTTATCAGAGTTATCTATCTAACAGAACTCAAAGGGCTTTCTTTAATGGAAGCTTCTCTAATGTCAAACATGTAAAGTGTGGTGTTACTGCAGGGCAGCTCTCTAGACCCTCTACTCTTTTCTATTTTTACCAATGACCTGCCTTTGKCATTAAACAAAGCATGTGTGTCCATGTATGCTGATGACTCAATCATATACGCATCAGCAACCACAGCTAATGAAGCCACTTAAACCCTTAACAAAGAGTTGCAGTCTGTTTTGGAATGGGTGGCCAGTAATAAACTGGTCCTGAACATCTCTAAAACTAAGAGCATTGTATCTGGTACAAATCATTTCCTAAGTTCTAGACCTCAGCTGAATCTGGTAATGAATGGTGTGGCTGTTGAACAAGTTCAGGAGACTAAATTACTTGGCGTTACCTTAGAGTGTTATCTGTCATGGTCAAAACATATAGATTCAATGGTTGTAAAGATRGGGAGAGGTCTGTCCGTAATAAARAGATGCTCTGCTTTTTTGACACCACACTCCAMAAAGCAAGTCCTTCAGGCTCTAGTTTTGTCTTATCTTGATTGTTGTCCAGTCGTGTGGTCGAGTGCTGCAGGGAAAGACCTAGTTAATCTGTAGCTGGCCCAGAACAGAGCGGCACATCTTGCTCTTCATTGTAATAAGAGGGCTGATATAAATACTACGCATGCCAGTCTCTCTTGGCTAAGAGTTGAGGAGAGACTGAGTGCATCACTTCTTTTTATAAGAAACATTAATGTGTTGAAAATCCCAAATTGTTTGCATAGTCAACTTTCACACAGCTTTGACACACACACTTACCCAACCAGACATGCCACCATGGGGCTTTTCAAAGTCGCCAAATCCTAAACTATTTCAAGAAAGTGTTATATAGAGCCATTATTGCATGTTTAGTTTAGTTTATTAATTCGACCATTTTAAAAAACAAGCACACATAAAACTTAAAAGTCATACATGCACATGAATAAAATCATCGAGGATAACACACAATAAAGTCTGGGACTTATTTCCATTGTGGCTATACAAGATCGAACACAGTATTGCAGTGAAATAATAAAACAAAAACATAAAAGAAGAACATCTATCTCATCATTCCAGTTACATCATAGGGGTAACTGGAACTGCTAGGGGCACAGAGGACATCAAACATATTTTTACTTTATTTTTAAAGCTGTCCAGAGAGGACGTTGTTTTTATAGGCAGAGGCAACTCATTCCATTCCGAGGCTCCAGTATACAAGAAAGTACCTGTATAAGCACACATCAGCAACACCTGATCTGGTGCTGTGATTGTGTGCATCCCTAACACGAGGAAAGTAATCACTTAAATATCTGGGCGCAGGACCATAAATACTCCTGTAAACCAAACCTAGTCTAATCTGGGACACCCTAGCCTCAACAGGCTGGGCTAAGCCAGTTTAGTTCCTGAAAGCAGCTCCTGCCTATGTGAGTAAGTGGACTCACCTTCAATACTATCCTGATCAACTTATTCTGGGCTACCTGGAGCTTCCCCTTCATAAGTTTAGATAAGCCCCCAAACCAGGAAGTACTAGCATAGTCAAAATGGCATTGAATGAGGGCAGTAGCTAGCACTTTCATGGAGTCCAGTTTGGAGATTAGGAGACAGTGTTTAACTGTATCAAAGGCCTTCTGTAGGTCAAGCAGTACCATTCCACATAGATTTCCCTCATCAATCTCTTTCCTGATGAAGTCAGTCAAGTAAAGTAGACATGAATCRGTGGAGTATGTTTTTCTAAAACCCGACTGAAAATCATACATTAGACCCTGTTTGTTAACATATTCATACATTTGCTCATGTACAATTCTCTCCAGGATCTTTGATGTTACACAGAGGATAGATACATGCCTATAATTCCCAGGGTCAGACTTTATCCCCTTCTTATACAGAGGTATAACTTTAGCTTGTTTCATGTCCCTGGGAAAGGTGCCTTGTTCAAGAGAGAGATTAACAATATGCGTAATACAAGAGCCAATTTGCTTAACAGAATCTATTAGAAACCTTGCAGGAATATTATCCAGGCCTGTGGCTTTGGAGCATTTAAGCTCTGCCAGCATACTGACTATTTTGGCTGTTGCTACCTTTGCAAAAGAAAAAGAGTTTGGCTGAACCCCTAACTCTACATAATACTTCTTGACTTGGTTGCTTCCATACAAACCAGAACTGGTGGGCAGCTTGCTAACCAGCTTGCTGGCAACAGAAGTAAAAAAAAGAGTTGAATTCATTGGCAACCTCTGCCTTTTCATATACCATCTCCCCTTTGATGTTCAGTCCAATACTGTTTAGTTTGTTTTTGGTAGTATTACTACAGCCTAGTTCCTTAAATGATTTTCAAAGCTTTTTAGGGTCATTTCTGTTTTCAATTATTTTCTCAGCAAAGTAACCCCTCTTAGCTTCATCCATTCTGCTCTGTGCTTCATTTTTGTGATGTTTATATAGGACAAAATCATGCTGCTCTTGAGAGTTCTTAAATTTCTTAAAGGCCTTATTCCTTGCTTGGATAGATTCTAGAATCTCATGATTAAACCACGGGCTAGATCTCTACTTTACCCTGACCCGTCTAATGGGAGCCATCACATTCATCACATCAAGGAATCTACATTTAAAGGCCTCCCAGGCACTGTCTACCCCTACACTATCTAGCACAGGTGACCAGTCAATTTTACCCACTTCCTCTCTAAACTTTTCTACACTGTATGGAACTCCGTTCATCTCATATTGCTCAAATGAACAGCAAACCTGGCAACACAATGCCTCTCACCTATTTGACCTACTGTAGGTAGTTTGTATAAGTATTGATATGTAGGCTACATGTGCCTTTAAAAAAATGGATGTAGTTCTGTCCTTGAGCTGTTCTTGTCTGTTAATGTTCTGTATTATGTCATGTTTTATGTTTTGTGTGAACCCTAGGAAGAGTAGCTGCTGCAAAATGGGGATCCTAATAAAATACCCCCAAAAAGCTGACTGTATTGCATTATATTCCATTTGATACTCTCAGCCTCTGTCTGTCCAGATCCTCGCTATAATGACCATTACGTTTGAGTTGTTCACCTCCCTACAGTAAACAGCCTTCAGATGCTGAGTGATGTCAACCAGACTTCCTGTCAGTCAATGCTGATGCAGATTGGCTGTGGTAAGTATAATTGAAACTTGGTAAGTGGTGAAATAAGTATAGCTAGTTACAGTTGTAACGGCTTAGCAGATCATAAAAAAACAAGACAWTTTTACCTGGCTAAAAGAGAAAGAATATAATATCTATTGTTTACAGGAAACTCACTCCACAAATATAGATGAGGTCGGCTGGAAAAGGGACTGGGAGGGTGAAATATATTTTTGTCATGGGCAAAGAAACTCAAAAGGGGTAATCTAATTAATACAAATGTTGATTCGATTGTGCAAACTGTGCAAACAGATCCTCAAGGAAGATGGATAATTTTAAATATACTTTTGGACCAAAAACAGATCTGGCTAATTAATCTATATGCCCCAAATAATGATGATGTACACTTTTTCGAAAATATATATAATAATCTATTGAGCTCCCAAGCAACGAATGAATCTATTATTATGGTGGGAGATTATAATACGGTTTTAAGTACCACAGTGGATCGTAAAGGAAATCACACTACAAACTGTCACCCTCAAGCACTTAAGGAGATCATAAATATCATGGATACATTAGAACTAGTGAATATATGTAGGCTGAAAAACCCTGACCTAGTGAGATATACATAGAGGAGGCTTAATCAAGCTAGCCGTCTTGATTACTTCCTGGTCTCATTCTTGCCAGCATCAAAAGTAAAAAAAAGTATTAATAGGAGACCGAATGCGATTGGACCACCATCTAATTGACCTCCATATAACGCTTACAGAATTTCCACGTGGACGGGGATATTTGAAATTTAATCAAAGCCTATTTGGGGCGGCAGGTAGCCTAGTGGTTAGAGTGTTGGATCGAATCCCCGAGCTGACAAGGTAAAATTCTGTCGTTCTGCCCCTGAACAAGGCAGTTAATCCACTGTTCCTAGGCTGTCATTGTAAATAAGAATTTGTTCTAAATTGACATGCCTGGTTAAATTTWAAAAAATTGGATGACAATTTGTTTTTAACTAAGACAAAATAATTCATAATTTACTTTTTTTCTGCACAGTATAGTTACAGCAGATCCTTATTGTATGGGACACTTTTAAAAGTACTTTTAGAGGCCATTCAATACAATACTCATCATTAAAACATTTGTGTTCTGTCTCCTAGAGAAGAACGTGCTTTGGTGCGGAAAGTGCAAATCAATCCCAGAACAACAGCAAAGGACCTTGTGAAGATGCTGGAGGAAACAGGTACAAAAGTATCTATATCCACAGTAAAACGAGTCCTATATCGATATAATCCGAAAGGCCGCTCAGCAAGGAAGAAGCCACTGCTCCAAAACCGCCATAAAAAAGCCAGACTACGGTTTGCAACTACACATGGGGACAAAGATCGTACTTTTTGGAGAAATCTGGTCTGATGAAACRAAAATAGAACTGTTTGGCCATAATGACCATCGTTATGTTTGGAGGAAAAAGGGGAAAGCTTGCAAGAAGAACACCATCCCAAACATGAAGCACGGGGGTGGCAGCATCATGWTGTGGGGGTGCTTTGCTGCAGGAGGGACTGTGCACTTCAAAAATAGAATTTGCATTCATGAGCAGGGAAATTATGTGGATATATTTGAAGCAACATTCTCAAGACATCAGTCAGGAACTTAAAGCTTGGTCGCAAATGGGTCTTCCAAATGGACAATGACCCCAAGCATACTTCCAAAGTCGTGGCAAATGGCTTAAGGACAACAAAGTCAAGGTATTGGAGTGGTCATCACAAAGCCCTGACCTCAACTACCTATAGAACATTTGTGGGCAGAACTGAAAAAAGCGTGTGCGAGCAAGGAGGCCTACAAACCTAGACTCAGTTTACACCAGCTCTTTCAGGAGGAATGGGCCAAAATTCACCCAACTTATTGTGGGAATCTTATAGAGGCTACCCGAACGTTTGACCAAGTTAAACTATTTAAAGGCAATGCTATCAATTCTAATTGAGTGTATGTAACGTCTGACCCACTGGAATGTGATGAAAGAATAGAACAGTAAGGCTGAATAATATTCATTATTCTACTTATTATTTTTTACTTTTTCACATTCTTAAAATAAAGAGTGTGTCTTATCCTAACGGACCTTAAAAAGGGGGAATATTTACTACGATAAATGTAGATTCAGGAATTGTGAAAAACACTGAAGTTTAAAATGTATTTGGCTAAGGTGTATGTAAAACTTCGACTTCAAACTGTTAGTTATAAACCTAACCACAAAATTGTTCTCAAGTAGATTATTAAGAAAGGCTCATCCTTTGTTCAAAAATGATATTTTTGCCTTCATACAGATTACAACTTTTATTTCCGACTAATTGAAAATTACATTTGTTTAAAGTATCAGCCTTTCTTCAACAAGCATACAAAGCTGGTCCCAAGTGGACATTCTCTCTTTCTCCCCTGACCCATCTGTCTATCGCCTCCTTTGAATTCCATGCTGTCACAGATCCCAGCCCTTTCAAGCTTAACATCCTTATCATTTATCGCCCTCCAGGTTCCCTTGGAGAGTTCATCAATGAGCTTGACGCCTTGATAAGTTCCTTTCCTGAGGATGGCTCACCTCTCACAGTTCTGGGTGACTTTAACCTCCCCACGTCTACCTTTGACTCATTCTCCTCTGCCTCCTTCTTTCCACTCCTCTACTCTTTTGACCTCACCCTCTCACCTTCCCCCCTTACTCACAAGGCAGGCAATACGCTTGCCTCATCTTTACTAGATGCTGCTTCTTCCACTAATCTCATTGCACACTCCCTCCAAGTCTCCGACCATACCTTGTATCCTTCTCCCTCTCGCTTCCATCACCACTTCCACCACTGCCCCCAGCTGTGCGGTGTAAGGTCGGGATGGGTAGTCGCGGCCGGTCCAGGCCCACAATTTTTACATTGTAAGTACCATCGGTCCTTAAAGAAAAGACACAAGGAATGGATGTGTTAAAGCCATTACTCTGGGCTATATGAGGTCTTGCGGCTCTCTCCTGTCCCCGGCGCGGTGACTCATCTCGCAGCTCTTACCAGCCATCCGCTAGGCTCCATCTCTTCCGTCTGCGTGCTCAGAACGCGTTAGACTCGTTTGCTCCTAAGACATCAAAGAAACTGTAAATGTGAACTCTCCATCATGATCCTCTACGAGAGGTGGGAGGGGAGTGGGCCGGCTATGCGTATGGACCATTTCGTACACTGCATATGGACTATCGGGGAACTTACTCACGTGATTCGGGGCCTCACGAAATATCCGCTACTCCGTAAAAGAAGGGCGCTGGTATCCAGACAGGGCCCGGTGTTAAGACGGGTTGCTCCTTGCCACCATTAATCCTTGCTGAGCTTGTCTCATCCTTGCAGAAAAATTCGGACTCCTTAAAAACGAGCCCGAGAAAAAAGACGGCATTAATAAATAAGCCCGCGGGTGCGTGCCTCTGTCTGAATACTGCTGGCTATCGTGACTTCGCGTTCTCAGGTGCCGGCGGGCCGATCAAGGGTCGCCTCAGCCCTTCTGCTCCGTGGCTCGATGACTCAATTGCGCGAGCTGCACAGGAACGCGGGGCTCACGGGCAGCGAGCGGGAATGGGAGGGATAAGAAACAATGAAACTGGAGACCATACATAAGAAGCTATAAAGCGCGCCGTCTCACTGCCGCAGAAGAAACGAACATGAGGTGATGGTCAGTATGAGGGGGAGCTCCTGACAGTTGCTAGGTCCTTGAGGATGTTTAATGCTCTTGGCCGTATTTTTACGATCGTCGCTACAGAAAGTCTTGCATGGTATATTAATTGCGCCGTTGGCCGCGCGGCGGGTTGCATTTCAGTCTGCCTCTCTCTCCCTGTTTTCTGTACATTTTCTTCCGTCTTTGTCGCCTGCTGCTAAAGCCACTTTCTATACCACTCTAATTCCAAGCATCTGCCTCTAAACCCTAGGAAGCTCTTTGCCACCTTCTCCTCCCTCCTGAATCCTCCTCCCCCTCCCCCCCCCCCCTCTCCCTCTCTGCGGATGACTTCGTCAACCATTTTGAAAAGAAGGTCGACGACATCCGATCCTCGTTTGCTAAGTCAAACGACACCGCTGGTTCTGCTCACACTGCCCTACCCTGTGCTTTGACCTCTTTCTCCCCTCTCTCTCCAGATGAATCTCGCGTCTTGTGACGAGCGGCGGCCGGCCCAACAACCTGCCGCTTGACCCGATCCCCTCCTCTCTTCTCCAGACCTATTTCCGGAGACCTTCTCCTTTACCTCACCTCGCTCATCAACTCATCCTTGACCGCTGGCTACGTCCTTCCGTCTTCAAGAGACGAGAGTTGCACCCCTTCTGAAAAAAACCTACCACGTCAATCCCTCCGATGTCTAACAACAACCGAGCGACGCCACGAGTGGATCGGCGCTTTCCCCAGCCCTTTGCTTTTTCTCGGGTTCCAAGAGCTCTTGAAAATATGTAAGAAGAAAGGGTGAGGAACGTGCCGTGTCTGCTGGTGGGTGTCCCACCCATCACCATCACTCACGCCCAACATAGTCATGGTGTCTCCGGGCCAGCCCTCCGTGCTAGTCTTCTCTCAGAATCGAATTCTCTTGATCCAATCAAGTCATGGTTTCAAGAACTAGTATTAGCTTCAAACAGTTGGAGGATGACTTCGGCTCTTCATCACTGTGTACTGCACTACCTAAAGTACTCCAGATTCTTTCTCGACTCCTTTCACAAACCACTATCAGAGTGCGCATCCGATGCTAAGCTCTAAACTCTTCAGTCGCTCCTCTGCTTCTCATCTCCAGTACATAGGAATCCTAGGTCGGCTGCCTCTTGACGCACTGTGTGACGGCATTCAGATCTCCTCTCCACCCTGTCCCGAGTGTGGCGCATTCATCCGGCGCGGGCTGGTGGTCAACAGGCCATGGGCATGCTTGGGATTGCGTCCTACCTGACAAGGTTTCGCTCTCTCTACCTAGGTGGTCCGTTGGCGAGAATCTGTACTCCGCACGACGTGCTCTCACCCGGTTATGTAGGCTTGTCCCAGATGTTAAGTCTCTTGAATGAGTATGCTAATGGTCCCTAACGTATCTGCCTCGACTTTATATTAACTCAACCGACAGATAACACCAGATAAACAGCAGACAAGTCACTTGGCTCTTTTCATATCCTCACATAGAGTCTCTCTTATCATTTAGCTAATAGACAAGACGAGACACACACATTAATCTTCTCCTTTCCCTCCTTCTGATAACACAGGTGGCGAATCGCATTCTTGCATGTCTGGCAGACATATCAGTGTGGAATGACGGATCACCACCTCAGCTGAACTCGGCAAGACAGAGCTGCTCTTCCTCCCGGGGAAGACTGCCGTTTCATGCTCTCTGATCACGGTTTGACAACTCATTGTGTCCTCCTCCCAGAGTGCTAAGAACCTTGGCGTGATCCTGGAACAACACCCTGTCGTTCTCACTAACATCAAGGCGGTAGACCCGTTCCTGTAGGTCATGACTATAACATTCGCAGAGTACGACCCTGCCTCACACAGGAAGCGGCGCAGGTCTATAATCCAGGCACTTGTCATCTCCGTCTGGATACTGCAACACGCCTGTTGGCTGGGCTCCCTGCCTGTGGCCATTAAACCCTACAACTCATCCAGAACGCCCAGCCCGTCTGGTGTTCAACCTTCCCAGTTCTCCCTCACGTCACCCCGCTCCATCCGCTCTCTCCACTGGCTTCCAGTTGAAGCTCGCATCCGCTACAAGACCATGGTGCTTGCCTACGGAGCTGTGAGGGGAACGGCACCTCCGTACCTTCAGGCTCTGATCAGGCTACACCCAAACAAGGGCACTGCGTTATCCACCTCTGGCCTGCTCGCCTCCCTACCTCTGAGGAAGTACAGTTCCCGCTCAGCCCAGTCAAAACTGTTCGCTGCCTGGCACCCCAATGGTGGAACACCTCCCTCACGAGCCAGGTCGCGGAGTCAATCACCACTCCGGAGACACCTGAAAGCACCACCGTCTTAAGGAATACCTAGGATAGGATAAAGTAATCCTTCTAACCCCCCCCCTTAAAATGAGTTAGATGCACTATTGTAAAGTGGTTGTTCCACTGGATATCATAAGGTGAATGCACCAATTTGTAAGTCGCTCTGGATAAGAGCGTCTGCTAAATGACTTAAATGTAAATGTAAATGTAAATGTAAATTTCAGTTTTATCCTCAAGAAAAGATAGAACAAATATTACAACAAATGTTTTGGTTAAACTCAAATATACTGATTAATTTTAAAAAAAACATTCTTTATGGATTTTTAAAATTTTTATGTTATTATATTTATTAATGATATTATGTTTTTAAGCGGTGGAGTTGTCACATATGCAGCTAACAAAAATATATGGTAATGTCTGCTCAATCCAAACTTACAACCAACTGATTGCAGCATTACCACAAAAATGGAGGAGGCCAGTGGAGAAGAGAGAAGGTAGGGAACTTGTTTGCCTGCCATATATAAAAGATGCAAATTGGCTGAAAGGAATTGGCATAAATAGTAAAATATACCAGTTTCATTTGAGGACAAAAATATTGACAGCTGCGCCATAGAGGTTGCAAAATAGATGGGAAGAGATTGTCGATGTACCGATTCCATGGCACATGGTTTATGAACTAGTACAAAAAACAACACTTGATTCAACACTTCAAGTTTTTTCAATTKAAAATATTATACAAAATTCTTGCCACTAACAGAATGCTGTATATATGGGGCATACAACCATCTCAGCTCTGTAGATTTTGCTGCGAAGAGTCAGGATCACTTGATCATTTATTCTGGTATTGTCCCTACGTAGCTCGTCTCTGGTCACAGGTTCAGGACTGGTTAGAAAATCACAACATTCACTTAAAATTWATCTTACAAATAGCAGTGTTTGGTGAATTGGAAAGCCATAGTCAGTCAATAAATATTATAATAATACTCATAGGAAAGGTTTTCATCTTTAGATCACAATCTGTGGGTACTATACGATTAGAAAGGTTCAAAATGTATGTAAAACATCACAGCACAATTGAAAAATATATGGCACATGGAAACCAAACGAGGGGGGCCTATGATGATAGGTGAGATGGGCTGAGAGTGGCTGAGGGGTGGGGTTAAAGAGTTTATGTTTGGTAATGTATTATTGTTATGTGATTGCTTTATGTAAAAGAACCATGTATGCAAAATGTATGTATATGTAGCAAAAAAGCTGTAAAAAACAAACAAGATATGTGTCCTCTGAAGAGGGTTGTGGATGGGTAAAAAATAAATACATATAATATAAATAATGCTGCTGCAGACTGTGGGATATCCTAAGAGAGAGAGAGTAGTGAGGGATGGGGGAGAGAGATGGAGAGAGGTGAGGGACAGAAGAGGGAAAGGGAACGGGGACAATAAGCGCTCCATCTCATCATCATTGTATTTCCTATATGTTGTTTTATTAATCATAGACAATGATAACTTTATTTGTAAAGTGCTTTTCAAACATTCCGCTCAAATGCTTAATAATTGGTTGGTATGGTATCTCAGCACAGCAGTAGGTATCAGATCTAAAGCAACACTTACAGTAAATGTGGTGAGACACATATTTAAAGAATCCCCAAAACGCAGAGGCCAACTCAAACAGGTTGCGATGGAGGAAAACCAGTGCTAATACAAAGTAGTTTTATCCTTTGGTTTCCATATTTCCTTCATCCTGTTCTTCCCATAATCTGTGTTTACCCAGACTATAATCTTTTGATTTAGTTTACTTTGGTTTCCTCTCCCACTGAACTAGAGTGGTCTTGAAAACTCACATCAGATGATGGATTTCATCTGCAACAGATACAGTATAGGCCTAGACTAGAGAGAGAAGTGGAAAATAATGTGTGTTCAACTCAGGATTGAGCTAGAGGGACATAGTGTACTGTAGGCTTTTATTACCATACCTTAACCGGACTGGCTAGAAATGTACCAGTCAAGGAACCAGCACAGCCAGTGGGCATTGGGGAAACCCAGCCACAAGACGCTGCTTGTCCTTTTCTTTCTGTTTTTTTTACAGTAACGTACAGATGGTCTGGTCCTCCAGTACATGCAGATTTGATGGTCGTTATGGAGCCCCACAGGACTGTCTATCACCAGAAGAAGAAACAGAAACAGGTTGAGACTGACAGGTCTACTGTTACGTAATATTGCGTTTCAATATGCCACATAGCAGGGAGTCTTTGTTTATACCTTTGGAAATAAAATACAGATTTGTATTAACAACGTCTGCTACAGCACCCCCCTGCTTGGACAGCCAYCCAGACAGTCACAAAACTGGTTTTGTTTGTCGGCCCATTTGGTCTTCCAATCCCAAGCCAGAGCAGAGTTGGCAAACCAACCAATCAATGGGAGATCTGTCATGCCGTCCAACCAATCAGAAAGGAGGGATGGCCCAGTTTTGTGCTCCTAAATTATGAGGTAATGTATGGAAGGGGGGATGGAGAGGAGGGGGTTTAAAGTAAGAAACATAAAACATGTTCTGAGAGATGCTGAAACCTTCTCAAGCTCAACACCACATCTATCCCTCTCCCTCCTTTCCCCACTAGGATAAAGTAACAAAAATGGTCGGGCACGGAGACAGCACAGACCAAGTCCCAGCCCAGCCTGCCCATATGGTTCATATTGAAGAAAAGTACATCGGCAWGCACTGTTTGTTACATGACCATTCAACGGGAAAAGATGATCAAATGAAAAGGGTTCACTATTATGTGGAAACCATAGAATCAGGAGCTGGGCATATGGTTGGAGTGGTTCCTGATGATGATGATGGCTATGATGGTGATGATGATGTTATGGTGGTGATGGTGGTGATAATGACAATTACGATGACAAAGGTGATTACTATGACAATTATGACGACAACAATGCATTGCAGACCTAGTAACGATGGTATCGAAGTGTAGTTTCTCAAAGCAAAGCCCTGGAACATGCAGATCCACTGGCACAGATTCACTCATTAAGTCCTATGTTTCTCTCTCTCTGTCTCACTCCCCGGCCCTCCGAGCCCCTTCCCTCTGCAGCTGCACACGGTCTCCTGTTCCACGGAATGTCTTCCCTCTTCCACGGCACATGTTTTCTGTCTGCTCCCGGRTTGAACGGCTGTCACAACAGCATGTAAACACAGTCCTCAAGCACACGGGATGAGGAGCAAGATCACAGCGCTCCCATTGATTATCACCGAGACAGAAGAGAGTCCAGGTGGGAAGAGCAGGAGCTTCTGGAAGCTTTTCCGACAGAGCGGAACCAACTGGAACTTGGCCTCAGCTCACACACTAGACTCGAGGACATGCAGCCTGTGTGCTAAATTAAAGCTATCATGCAGAGCATGAGTGTGAGACAAAGAGCCAGAGAGAGCGACCTAGACAGACAGAGAGAGAGAGAGGGAAGAGAGGGAGAGACTAAGAGCTGTGATGTCAGAGGGAGAGAGGACACTGTGATGTCACAAAGAAATATAGAACCTTAACATTGTAACAAAACATGTCACAAAACAACTAAATAGGGCCCTAAAACAATTGTCACCAAGGGAGAAATAAGAATATATTTCATTTGTATAGCACTTTTCATTACAGCAAGAATCTCAAATACAACAAAACAAAAAATGTCCGTTAGCCAATTGACAGTTATGGATGGAAGATCATCCACAGAAGCAGGAACAAGTCCAACAGGCCACTCTCCATGCGCACCTTCCTCACCCACACTGTCCACGTCTCTTCCGACTGAGGCCCACATGAAGGTTTGAGCAGGGGGGAAACCAGTCGTGTACTTAAGTCGTTTTTTTGGGGTATCTGTACTTCACTATTTCTATTTTTGACAACTTTCACTTTACTACTGTACTTTACTTTCCTAAATAAAATAATGTACTTTTTACTCCATATATTTTCCCTGACACCCAAAAACTCGTTACAATTTGAATGCTTAGCAGGACAGGAAGATGGTCCAATTCACACATTTATCAAGAGAACATCCCTGTTCATCCTTACTGATGGACTTACTAAATGCACATGCTTCGCTTGTAAATTATGTCTGAGGGTCTAGCTATCCGTACATTTAAAAATGGTTTGCTTAAAATAAGGAAATCAAAATTATTTTGAATTGTACTTTTGATTCTTTAGTATATTTTAGCAATTCCATTTACTTTTGATACTTAAATATATTTAAAACCAAATACCTTTAGATTTTTACTCAAGTATTTGAGTATTAATATATCTTTACTTTTACACCACTGGGGGAAACGATGGTCAGATCCAGGGGGGAAACAAGTCATTAGTCAGGTCACCTCTTCCTAGAACCCTGATGTCACAAAGGGAGAACTAAATCAAATCAAATGTTATTGGTCACATACACATGGTTAGCAGATGTTATTGTGAGTGTAGCGAAATGCTTGTGCTTCTAGTTCCGACAGTGCAGTAATATCTAACAATTCCACAACAACTACCTAATACACAGTAAAGGGATGGAATAACAATATATACATAATATATATGGATGACGATAGACGGAGGGCCATAGGCAAGATGCAATAGATGGTAGAATACAGTATATTATATATACAGTATACAGTATGGGATATGTAATGCAAGATATGTAAACATTATGAAAGTGGCATTTTTAAAGTTACTAGTGATCCATTTATTAAAGTGGCCAATGATTTCAAGTCTGTATGTAGGTAGTAGCCTCTCTGTGCTAATGAAGGCTGTTTAAYAGTCTGATGGCCTTGAGATTGAAAAATAGCTTCGGTCTCTCAGTCCCAGCTTTGATGCACCTGTACTGACTTCGCCTTCTGGATGGTAGCGGGGTGAACAGGCAGTGGCTCGGGTGGTTGTTGTCCTTGATGATGTTTTTGGCCTTCCTGTGACATCGGGTGGTGTAAGGTGTCCTGGAGGGCAGGTAGTTTGCCCCCGGTGATGCGTTGTGCAGACTGCACCACCCTCTGGAGAGCCCTGCGGTTGTGGGTGGTGCAGTTGCCGTACCAGGCGGGGATACAGCCCGACAGGATGCTCTCGATTGTGCATCTGTAAAAGTTTGTGAGTGACATGCTTTGTCGACAAGCCATTGTTTCCGCGTTTGAGTAGACTGCATTCACAATAAACGTTGCACATGTTGGCTCACTCTGAAATTATATCAATGGCTCATTGTCAACAAAGATTGGCCATAAACCTTAAAACTGTGATGTCATATAGGTCAGAAGATAATCATTAAACTGTTGTCAAAAAGGGAAAAAGGACAACAAAGCTGTGATGTTACAAAGGGAGAAATAACCCAATTGTGTGATGTCATAGAGACAGACAGAGAGAAAACATGTGCAATGTCATGTCACAAAGGGAGAGAGAGAGAGAGCATTGGACATCACTGTGTCCTTTCATTCCCTCAGTGAGCTCAGACTGGATTGATATGTAAGAGGCCCATCATGATCCAGGAAGGATCTGGACCTTACCTGCCTCCCCCAGTCAACAGACACACAACAGCTTGGCTATTGATGGCCAGAGGGTTCACTGAAGAAAAAAAATGCCTCCCTGTGAAAACAGTTCCTACCCAAAACCACTGAGCTGAGAGCCTTGCTGACAGTGGGATTGGCAGGTCCATGTCTGAAAGTTGAGGTCATGTTTTTCACACTTCTGATGTCAGAAATATTATCGGGATGATACACACACAGCAAATTGACCAGTGTAACCTAGTGTTGATTCTTCAGTGTAACGTTTCTAGTGTTAATTCAAGAGTGAAATTAACACTCAGTGGTATAAAATAACCCGTGTTGGTGTTAATAACCAGTGTTGACTGTGATTGTGTCAGTTCTACTCTGTGCTGAGTAAAACATTCTCATCAAAATCACACCCATCATTATCTTATTTCCCAGCATGCTTTACAGCAACTAGATTTTTTTAGGATAGTTTTTCATATGTGATTTTGCATGTACATTGATTGATTGATTAATCTTATGCTACACACAGATAAATAACATAAATGAGTTACATTTATTGCACCTGTTACTGAAATGGTTGTTCCAGTTTAAATAGTTTAGGTAGTTTCCTTTATCAACGTACATCACGCTGACAGTCATTCTAAATGCAGGTTGCGTATGAATAAAAATTCCAACTGTTGGACGTCCTAACTCGGTCTGGATTCCAATAGGAATTACATATCACTTTGCCAGTCAGCATAATGTGACTTGCAGGCTTGATGTGGCCTGTACACCAATAGGAATTACATATCACTTTGCCAGCCAGCATAATGAGACTTCCACACATGATGTGACCTGTAAACCAAGAGGTTCCAAACACCACTGTGTTGGGGTAAAACATGGCCATCAAAGAAAGGCCTTATGATACAAGTAATGTATTGTCATAAACAGTTTAATTTTAAGGATAACATTTACCTACAGTAGGTACTCACTCACAGGGCTGAAAATGAAAGAATTCAATAACCATGTCTCTCTCACTAACAAATATAGTCATAAACTCAGAAAAAAAAGAAACGTCCTCTCACTGTCAACTGCRTTCATTTTCAGCAAACTTAACATGTGTAAATATTTGTATGAACATAAGATTGAACAACTGAGACATAAACTGAACAAGTTCCACAGATATGTGAACAACAGAAATKGAATAATGTGTCCCTGAACAAAGGGGGGGTCAAAATCAAAAGTAACAGTCAGTATCTAGTGTGGCCACCAGCTGCATTAAGTACTGCAGTGCATCTCCTTTTCATGGACTGCACCAGATTTGCCAGTTCTTGCTGTGAGATGTTACCCCACTCTTCCACCAAGGCACCTGCAAGTTCCCGGACATTTCTGGGGGGAATGGCCATAGCCCTCACCCTCCGATCCAACAGGTCCCAGACGTGCTCAATGGAGATCGGGGCTCTTCGCTGGCCATGGCAGAACCCTGCCATTCCTGTCTTGCAGAAAATCACACACAGAACGAGCAGTATGGCTGGTGGCATTGTCATGCTGGAAGGTCATGTCAGGATGAGCCTGCAGGAAGGGTACCACATGAGGGAGGAGGATGTCTTCCCTGTAACGCACAGCGTTGAGATTGCCTGCAATGACAAACAAAGTCAGTCGATGAGCTGTGACACACCGCCCCAGACCATGACGGACCCTCCACCTCCAAATCAATCCAGCTCAAGAGTACAGGCCTCGGTGTAACGCTCATTCCCTCGACGATAAACACGAATCCGACCATCACCCCTGGTGAGACAAAACCGCGACTAGTCAGTGAAGAGCACTTTTGCCAGTCCTGTCTGTTCCAGCAATGGTGGGTTTGTGCCCAAAGGTGACGTTGTTTCCGGTAATGTCTGGTGAGGACCTACCTTACAACAGGCCTACAAGCCCTCAGTCTAGCCTCTCTCAGCCTATTGCGGACAGTCTGAGCACTGATGAAGGGATTTGTGCATTCCTGGTGTAACCTGGGCAGTTGTTGGTGCCATCCTGTACCTGTCCTGCAGGTGTGATGTTCGGATGTACCGATCCTGTGCAGGTGTTGTTACACGTGGTCTGCCACTGCGAGGACGATCAGCTGTCTGTCCTGTCTCCCTGAAAAAAAAAAAGAAAAAAAAAAAAAAAAAGTAGCCGCTGTCTTAGGCGTCTCACAGTACAGACGTTGCAATTTATTGCCCTGGCCACATCTGCAGTCCTCATGCCTCCTTGCAGCATGCCTAAGGCACGTTCATGCAGAAGAGCAGGGACCCTGGGCATCTTCCTTTTGGTGTTTTTCCAGAGTCAGCAGAAATGCCTCTTTAGTGTCCTAAGTTTTCATAACTGTGACCTTAATTGCCTACCGTCTGTAAGCTATTAGTGTCTTAACGACCGTTCCACAGGTGCATGTTCATTAATTGTTTAGGGTTCATTGAACAAGCATGGGAAACAGTTTTAAAACCCTTTACAATGAAGATCTGTGAAGTTATTTGGATTCTTACGTATTATCTTTTAAAGACAGGGTCCTGAAAAAGGGACATTTCTTTTTTTGCTGAGTTTATGTGTTATTGCATAACACTGAGTATTAATTCCCTAACACTGACAAAGTGTATCAGCGTCAGCACAATTTTAATTTAACACTCAAAAGTGCGGACCTGTATAGACACTAACCCATTGTTGAATTTAACACTGTCGGTGTTCATTTAACACTGGATAATTTGCTGTGCAATGTCAATCGCTCTGCTAATGGCAGAGAGGATGTTATGGAAAGAAAGGCAAGCAAATATGTATGTTTTGAGGCATCCTGTAGGGACAGATACGTCAATAGATAAAAGCAAGCGGTGGTCTCTAATTTCAGAGGTTAAAATAATATTTACAACATTGTGACTACAGGAGAGGTAAAAACTTGCAGTGCCAATGGATGGAGTACCAATTCCAAGCTAAAACCTAATGTATCGAAGGAGCAAAGGGGGGTCAGTTAACCATGGTCGCATCATGTGTAACACTGTCTAAGACCAGAAGACGTTAGTTCCCCAAGCCAATGCCGAGGCTTTACCCCAGCGTGCTAACACAGTCTTGAAGTACGTAGACGACCCAGGTTCAGCAGCCAGTCACACGCACGGCATCTTAACCATCTCTTCTCATCTAATCTAATCTAATCTATCTTTGGTGCATTAGCTGCCAGTGTATCCACCACGGCATGTTGTTTTGAAAGGAAATGTCTCTTTTACTTTTTCTATACTAACTCTGTTAGGCGGTCTTGTATCAGAGCTAAACCCCTACGTTTAAGATGAACAACTGACAAACACAAACATCTGTCTGGTATAAATCACTAGAAAAGTGTTACCTCACCAGCCACTAGGCCTCTGAGTGACAGAGAGAAGCACCGGGGCAGCATCCCGGAGGACGAGAGGGGAATTTAATCATCATAAAGAGCTATAAATTGCTTTTTAACGGCCAAAACATAACGTTTAAGGAGAATGAGGACCTCTGGAACGAGAGGCAGGGGAGAGGAAAAAGAGTCGTTGACTCTCGGAGGCAAACAGTGGCTGATATCGTGTTGTTACATAAATACACTGTCAATGTGAATGCGAGATGAAATACGTATGTTTTCAATTTGGAATATAGGAAAGAAGATCAAAGCTCACCTTTAAAGGTCACTGTGCTCACATTAGCAGATAGAACACACGCAGTAGTGGCTGTACATCACTCTCTGCCTCAAGCACTGGGGGGGTCCATACAAGTGTACTGCAAGAACTCATCTATCAATGTGGTGTCAATGAGGAGAATATAGCCTGCATGTTTCTAAATGGTATAAGGGCACTATTTGTGCCATGTCAGAATAGAATAGCACCACATGGCCTCTGTCTGGGGTTCAGACCTTCTACTTGCATGGTCAGAGGGTCTACCCACACTTTGTCCTTTTCAACTCAATGGAAAAGATAAAGATTTGAGATGGGTAAACTGGTCCTGGCCTAAGGATCTAAGACAGACAGACCCTGGTGATGACTTCAAGAGCTCTATCAGCCAATGACCTCGCTCTCACCCTGAGACCGCTGGTCTGCTGGTGAGGCACGTGGGCCGAAAAGAGAGTAGTAATCCAGCCACGTGCCGCTCTCCTTCTCCCTCTCCCTCTTTCAGTCTTTCTCTCACTCCCAAAAAACACGCTGGAGACATTAGAAGGCCTGCATCAGACGGGAGGGAGAAAGCAAAGTCATAAAATAAACAAATAAACCATGGGGAGAGAAGGAGAAAGAGTGATAAAGTGAGAGGAAAGAGGGAGATAAAGAGGGAGAAATAAGGGGAGCGAGAGAGAAAGAGGGAAGTGAGAGAGAGACTGGTAAAGAGAGGAATAAAATACCCTATGCTTCTATTTTGCACTGAAAAGTGAGAAGATGAAACTCAGACGTATGTTCTGTTCTCTGTAACCGTCTACACATGGTCATCAGTCATCTATGGTCTTCACTCTGTGACCAATAACAATTAGCCAATCGCTCTTCAATGACCATTTTATAAGTGGTCAACAGCAGTCCCTGACAAGGCCGCAAGTTTTAAACACTGTTCTTTCTGCGACCATCAGCAGTCTCTCTTGAGCGTTGTGCAGGACCGTTAGAGTTCAGGCTAAGAAGGTCATCTGTGAGTTCGTAAATCAGCCAGGTTTTATAAGACACACTGAACAGTCGGTCCTGACACCCTGGAATGAGCGGCAACCTGATTGAGCAACCAACATTTGTTGAAAGCTGTAACTCCCCTCAATGTATTCTGAACATTTCAAGACTCTAGGACCAAGACAATTCTAAATAGCTTCTGAAGTTTCATAATTGTATGTTTGTTAATTAATGGGAAAATATGGTCATTTTTTTAAATTTCCTGAAAAGTTTTTGTTTTGACAATAATAGATTTTCATCCGACAGCGACAATGATGCTCCGTGTGCATGCCTGACTCAATGTTTCCTGCTGTGTTCTGTGTTCCATTCATCAGTGGACCAGGCCTCAGCTATCTGGGCACATGTGGGTGATGGAGGAGTTGGGTTGGCTGGATATATCTTCAGTCCGTCAGGGAAGTAAGTCCCGTGGGCACACAACAATTCTATTAAGTTCCTACAAACAGTTTAATAGTGAACCAGTACCTGAGGAAACATCGATCAACAGGCTAATTAATCTCTAATACGTTTTGGAGGGCCTCCATGCCAAATGTTTTCCCCCCTCTAGAGATGCCAGGTCAGGAAGCAACATTTCAGTATCCATGTCTGGGGAAGATACTGTCATAAAAAACACAATTAACTTCTTATGGCTGCAGGGGCAGTATTGAGTAGCTTGGATGAAAGGTGCACAGAGGTGCCCAGAGTAAACGGCCTGGTCCTCAGTCATAGTTGCTAATATATSCATAGTATTATTAGTATTGGATAGAAAACACTCTGAAGTTTCTAAAACTGTTTGAATTATGTCTGTGAGTATAACAGAACTCATATGGCAGGCAAAAACCTGAGAAGTTCCACTTCCTGTTTGGATTYTTTCTGAGGYTGGTAGATTTTCAACCAAGCTCCCATTGAAATTACAGCRAGAYATGGATGAGTTTTCACTTCCTATGGCTTCCACTAGATGTCAACAGTCAATAGAACTTYGTCTGATGACTCTACTGTGAAGGGGGGCCGAAGGAGACAGGAATGAGTCACCACTGCCATGAGGCGACCATGCTTTGACCACGCGCGTTCACGTGAGAGGCAGCTCCGTTCCMTCGSTCATCTGAAGTCAATRTARTTCYCYGGTTGGAACGTTATTCAAGATGTATGTTAACAACATTCTAAAGATTGATTCAATACATCGTTTGACATGTTTCTACTGACTGTTACGGAACTTTTGGACATTTCGTCACGTTTTAGTGAAAGCGCTTTGTGACTTTGGAATTATTTACCAAACGCGCTAACCAAAGTAGCTAATTGGACATAAATAACGGACATTATCGAACAAATCAAGCATTTATTGTGGACCTGCGATTCCTGGGAGTGCATTCTGATGAAGATCATCAAAGGTAAGGAAACATTTATCATGTAATTTCTGGTTTCTGTTGACTCCAACATGGCGGCTAATTTGACTCTTGTTCTGAGCTCCGTCTCAGATTATTGCATGGTTTGCTTTTTCCGTCAAGTTTTTTTTTTAAATCTGACACAGCGGTTGCATTAAGGAGAGGTATATCTATAATTCCATGTGTATAACTTGTATTATCATCTACATTTATGATGAGTATTTCTGTTGAAACGATGTGGCTATGCACTATCACTGGATGTTTTTGGAACTAGTGAATGTAACRCGCCAATGTAAACTCAGATTTTTTTATATAAATATGAACTTTATCAAACAAAACATGCATGTATTGTGTAACATGAAGTCCTATAAGTGTCATCTGATGAAGATCAAAGGTTAGTGATTAATTTTAGCTATATTTCTGCTTTTTGTGACTACTATCTTTCGCTGGAAAAAATGGCTGTGCTTATTGTGGTTTGGTGTGACCTAACATAATCGTTTGTGGTGCTTTCGCTGAAAAGCATATTTGAAATCGGACACTTTGGTGGGGATTAACAACAAGATTACCTTTAAAATCGTATAAGAAACATGTATGTCTGAGGAATTTTAATTATGAGATTTCTGTTTTGAATTTGGCGCCCTGCACTTTCACTGGCTGTTGTCATATCATCCCGTTACCGGGATTGCAGTCTCTATGAAATGCACAGAAAATACACAAAGATATTAACCCATAAAAATTAGGTTGTAAAGCGTGGAGATTCTAGGTTTGAAAACATATACCCTGCATACCCTACATGGACTCAGATATTACACAGATCTAGGATCAGCTTACCCTGTCCAAACCCTAACCATAATGGGGGGAAACAAACCGGGCCTTAATCAAGGTCCAGGGTAAGAAGGTGTCTTTTCAAAAGGCAAATATTCAAAACAATTTACCTCAGAAAACATGGTAATTAATTACAATGAGCATAATCCAGGGTTAACTTCATCCTACTTGTATGGAGGCATCACTCTCAGACCTACTGTACACACACACAGACAGGGCCCTCCAGTGGTGGCACAGAGAATATACATTTTCCCATTATAACTTCTGATCACATTCAAGGTTCAAAGTCCAGATTGATTCTCGTTGCTTCCTGACAAATAGTGGGCTGGACCAAAATTGCCACTGTATTCTGAATGACTATGGGGGTTTCCACATGAATGGGTAATGCTTGGCTTTGTTATGGGAATAGGATTTGTTATGGGAACTCATGCTCTGGAATAAGCTGTCTGTCACCACATTGCTCCAACACAACCACCTCCTGAGCCCCAACTCTCCCCAGAAGGATGGTCTGTGGGTGCCAACCCTAACATGAACTAAAAGCTTGAGTAATCCCTGGGCCTGTGGGACAGGACCCAGCCAGAACAATCTCTCACTGAAACCATGACCTAACATCTCTCGTCTTTCCGCATACTGTTGTATTGAGCAACACAKATCTTTCATTGCTTTTGACCATAATGAGGAAAACAATGTGGATGATGTGAGGATAGTGGGCAAATTAGAAGAGAAGACTGACACTGCAAAGGGGTTAAGACGATAAGAACAAGTCTCTCATTAAGACCTTGGTTAAGAACTTGATTCTCAGCATCTCCCTGGTGTACTATTACTGAGGGGAAAAGACAGCTGACAGACAATGGAGTGAATTACAATTATAATCTGTTATGTGTTTATATTCATTATGTTGACATAAAATTAGATTGCGGTTTAACAATTGGATAAATTGTAGATCAATCTGCCAGTAATAAGCAATTATGCAACTTCTTAGAAGTTAGCTGTTGCTATGTCGAATAGAGAAACACAATAGCATAATGGCAGAAAGCACAACAGTGAGAGAAAAAGAGAGAGAGAGAGAAGCAAAGAGAGAGAGAGAAGCAAAGAGAGAGAGAGAGACAGAGAGAGAGACAGAAAGAGAGAGAGAGAGCGAGAAGCAGAGAGAGAGAGGAAGTGACAGATAAGAGCCATGCAGGAGGCCTTGCTGAGCCTGTAAAACTCCTCCTAAGTTGAGGTTCTGGAATGCATTGCAGCTCCATGGGGTTTCCAGTGAGCTTGTGTCCTTCTCACGCACCCCTCTGTCTGCTCCCTCAGACCCAGTTACTGTAGGGTCCATGCTATCCACGATCCTTGGGATGTCCCTACCCCATTGAAGTTTACATTTTAAATGGGTAAGGGCTAAGGTTAGAGTAAGGGTTAATGTTAAGTTTTAGGTTAAGGACCTCCCAAGGATCCTGGAAAGCACTGACCGTCACTTTAGTGTCCACTATCCAGCTGCAGCAGATATGCTCATATTCCAGACAGGATGACAGACTAAGGAACTGTGATGTTCTGTTGGTTATGTCCTGTGAGTTAGGGTCAGGGGTTAAGGACTGTGGATCATATGAGAGGATCATGTCCTCTGGCGTCACTGTGCCTGCTGAAGCTGGGTGGGTAAAAGACCTACACAGATCTAGTTTACCCTATCCGACATTGACCATAGATCATTGTAGGGGCTGGATTCAATCTGTAGTGCCAAAGATCAGCGTTGTAGCGTGGTTGTAATGTAAAGGTCGTTTTTGATCAATCACACTATAATGCTGATCTTCGGCACTACGGATTGAATCCATCCCTTGGTCAGTGTTTAGGGGCACTGCTAGCCAGTCCCACCCCGCGTGGCTGTGTGTGTTTTTGGTCTGTCTGTGATGTTTCAGGCTGACAGAGAACCAGGGATCACCCACAGTGACTGTAGCCAGAGAACAGAGCCCAGWCTGAGCCATCTGGAGGAGCTCACAGTGTGTTTAGTCAGACTAATGATGTAAACACACACAACCTCACACACACTGTCGTCATGGAGAAGTCCCACAGGGATGACAGGTGTAGTGGAGCGGTCTAGCTGTGTGTGTGTGTGTGCCTAAGGCAGGGCGGGGAAGGCATAATGTCTACAACTGTTATTAAGTCATCTGCGTTCCATGCATCTGATCCAAGGTGAGTCACTATCCATATAGCCAAGTTTTGAGGTCTTCATGACAATATTGTGCTATTATCACACTTTTTCTCTTCGTATGTTTTCCTGAGTTTTGTTGTTTGGAGGCTGTATGCTCATAAATTATGTGAACAGTAAATTGTCATTAGCAGGGAAAGGGACTTGGGCTAAAGGCAAATAACCTCCAAATGACACTCACATGGCTAAACCATTTCCAAATGCGGGGGTGAACCATGATAATCCAGTTTGGAAACTACCCATCCCCATATGGACCCCCCTTCTCTTTATGGTTCTGTCTTCCCTCCTCTCTCAGTGCCCAAAATGAAATAACAACACAAGGCAAGTATCCCTGGATCGTGATCGATTACATTGTTTTTTGGACAATCAAAACGATCCCCCAGAGAGAGTGACATAGTAGACTGTGTGGATCTGTGCTCGTTTGGTTGGGTCTTCGTTCACCACCACCCTGCGGTGTTGGTGACATTAGGCGGATAAGGCCTATGGCTGTTCCAGAGCGGGACACTCTGTGCCCTGAGGTGAGCTGCCACAATGCATCAGTCACTAACCTTTAACAGATTAAGACATTACAAGACATCTCTCTGACACTAACACTTATACACATTGACTGACCCAACAAACATAATGCCCAAAATTCCATAGAGGTTCCACCAAAGTACAGACCATACATTTGGCATGCATTGTGGTGAGTGTAAGTGTGACCACATGTCACATACAACCATGCTGAAGATAGGAGTGCCCTGGTAATGGCAGTGTGTGTGTGTGACGCAGGTTGACTACTGGCACACACGCTTAGTAACAGTCCTGGCCTAATCCACAGACCACAGCTCCTAATGCTAATCTGTTCTTTGGATTACAGCAGAGAGGCTAAACACCTAGCCTATCAGTGCTCATCAACCCATCATTGCAAATAGTGGCTCAATAAATTAACAGAGCATATACACTGGGTGGCTCAAGCCTTTGAATGCTGATTGGCTGACAGCAGTGGTATATCAGACCATATACCACGGGAATGACAAAACATGTATTTTTACTGCTYTAATTACATTAGTAACCAGTTCACAATAGCAATAAGGCATCTTGGGGGTTTGTGATATATGGCCAATATACCACAGCTAAGGGCTGTGTCCAGGCACTCCGTGTTGCATCGTGGTTAGGAACAACCATTAGCTGTGGTATATTGGCCATATACCTCACGCCCTCCGGCCTCTTTGCTTAAGTATACACTGAGTGTACAAAACATTAAGAACACCTTCGTAATATTCAGTTGCACACTCTTTTGCCCTCAGAACAGCCTCAATTCGTTAAGGCATGGACTCGACAAGGTGTCGAAAGCGTTCCACAGGGATGCTGGCCCATGTTGACTCCAATGCTTCCAACAGTTGTGTCAAGTTAGCCTTTGGGTGGTGGACCATTCTTGATACACACGGGAAACTGTTGAGCGTGAAAAACCCAGCAGCGTTGCAGTTCTTGACACACGCAAATCGGTGCGCCTGTCACCTACTACCATATCCCGTTCAAAGGCACTTAAATCTTTTGTTTTGCCCATTCACCCTCTGAAATGGCACACATACACAATCCATGTCTCAATTGTCTCAAGGCTGATTGAAGTGGAATTAACATGTGAAATCAATAAGGAATTATAGCTTTCACATGATCTGTCTATGTCATGGAAAGAATAGGTGTTCCTAATGTTTTGTACACTTAGTTTATACACATCCATACATGACACAGGAGCTGGACAGAAAAAGGAACAAGTTCAATGTTTACTGCTCCTAAAAGTGATCTTAATTGAAACCCTCAGTGAAACTGTAACCAAACCACGTTCCCACAGACCTTATGAAAAAATATGAGCAATCCTTGACACGAGTTAAGTTCTTGAACCAAGCATGTCGACAGGTGACTTCTGTAACAAACATAGCATGAATAATCATTTYGTATAAAACGTGTATTTTTATTTATTGCTTCATTTTATTATTTMTTTTTTAAGAATAAACATTGACATAACTGCAAGTAGTAATGTAATATTTGTTTAAATATCCACCAGTGCTTATGTATAAAAAAAAAAAAACATTTCAAGCACATTCCGTTGACACTCTAGTGTAAAGAACATACCATAACACTCAGAAAGTATTTACATCACAGCGTTCTGGATCCATCCCATTGGCTATGAGTCCCGATGAAGGAAGAGAATGTTGAGAAAACCAGTTTATGCACACGAGAAAATGTATATAAAAATGAACACACAGATTGAAAAGGCATGAATATATCATAAGTGGAAGGTAAGCTTGTGCTTAACCACAGTAACCCGTGTTCTCGCTTGTGTGGAGCCATACAGAGGCCTGAGAGAAAAGGACAGGACAACATGAAATGTAAACCTAAATCAGGAAATATCTTACATGTCTGTGGCCACATCTCAAATGGACCCTTTACCCTATATAGTGCACTACTTTAGGCAAGTAGTGCACTATAGGGAATATATTGCCATTTGAGTTCGATCTGTGTATTCTTATGATTTCCTATTACTATTCACAGTCAAGACAAATGTGGAAAAGTAAACCTATAGCATGAAGAGATGTAACTATGAGGATTCACTGTAAACCAGTCCTCCTCATGTGAAATACTTACAGGGTAAAGCAAGGATGATGTCCAAACTAGTTGTTACAGAATGGACCATTTTGAAGTTTCTGGTTAATTTTTATTTGATTTGAAAGCTGCTGAGTTTGCTTATCCACAGAGCACATGTTGTTTATGCATGTACATTTTATATAATTTTTTGAATGTTTTCTAACACATATCTGGAAACAGACTGCCTGATCAAATCCTTGGTTTGCTTTTTTCCCCTTGAAGATTGTTTCCATTCTAAATGTGTTTTCACTTAGATTTTGGTCCTTCAACAAAATCTCTCCCTCCCTCCCTCCCTCCCCCTCTCTCTCTTAATACTTTTTTTCCTATAGAAAACAAACTCCAACTGCTTCCTGATGTAGAGTGAGAGAGTGAGGGATAGAGAAGGAGGGAAAGAAGAGGGGGAAATKTATTGCAGCTGAACAAAAATTGAAGATTCACCCTCCATTTGTCCACTTTTCTTAAAATGTCAAAGTACACCCTATTCCCAATATAGTGCACTACTTTATATAGTGCACTACTTTTCACCAGAGCCATAGAGGGCTGAGATTTAAGATCTGCCCACAGAGTGCATCCAACTAGCTTCTCCCAACTTCAGGAGAACACTACCTAGGCTTACTACTAGCCAGAAACTCAGACAACAGAGATCCCATAGCACCCAGAACAGCACAGACACTGGCCAGTCAACTGAGCTCAATCTCCAACAACCTCCAAGCTGGGTATATAACAAGGGCACACAGCTCTGGTCCAGAGGGCAACAATATCTGCTGCTTTTAGTCCCTGCAGAAGTTGCCAGAGGGCCTGAGTTGCCAGAGGGCCTGAGTTGCCAGAGGGCCTGAGTTGCCAGAGGGCCTGAGTTGCCAGAGGGCCTGAGTTGCCTGAGGTCCTGAGTTGTGCACCCCTGGTATAGACCATCCCTTTAAGAAAAGTCTCTAGTTCATACAGTCTTTAACCATAACAGTCCATACAACACATCAGCAGAAACAGTGATAATCACACCTTACAGTATCTATCCAACATTCCAATGGGATAAATATTTACACTTTCACAGTGCTACATTCTTCCATCAACAACTGGGTGACATATGACATTAAATGCAAATGTAATACTCTATCAGGTCTTATCTGCTACCTAAAGAACGGGTATCCTAGAGAGCATTGCATTTTGTTTGTCATCATTTCAAGTAACGAATATTATGATTCCAGATGGAGGGAGGCCGGTCTTCCCCMAAAGGAAGACATCCAATGAGCAGCAGATATGCCCACAGCCACCACACCCATTCCAGCAGAGCTCACCCAATCGAGAGAAGGCACTGACAAAGGAGGACGAGCAGGGCGGGGAAAGAGCAAAGTTAAGGATAAGGTACCTTGTTGTCCAGCATACAGCTGAGTGTCCCATACAGGTCTACGTGGACGCGCTCTCTCTGCGTKTATCCAGGGTGCTCTGTCTGCGTGTATCCAGGGTGCTCTGTCTGCGTGTATCCAGGGTGCTCTGTCTGCGTGTATCCAGGGCACTGTGGAAGACAAACAAACACACACGGATTAGACTGGGCAGTGTGGGTAATAGGCAGCAGAGATCTGGCACTAACTGTACCATGCAAATCCAAGCAACTCAATACACACACAGACCAGACAAGACATACACATACACCTGCACCCATACATTCGCACACGATTCCACTAATACGACTCTAATTAGTGATGGCATGCCAAATCACCACGCTCACGCAACCCAATACCTCACACTGCTTTTCTCTCCCTCACACAGACATATGCTGCCAGTCACATTGAGACCAAACACAGTGACTGTCTGTATCCACTAATGTGGCCTGTCTCTCTGGGGCAGACATAGCTGGTTAGATGTGTCTGGGAGCCAAATGTCTCTTTCCCTTGGCATTGTATTCCCAGCCTTCATCCTTTTCTGTTTCTAAAGTCTGATTTGCGCGCTCAGATCTCAAGTTAGACCTGAATAAATGATTGGAGCCACACTAACGTTTGATGCTGCCGCACAAAGTCTGCAAACTGYCGGTCCTTCGCATAGAGTTCGATGATACGTATCCGGTCCTGGATTTCCTGTGGAAGAAGAGTGGGCGGGGTTAACAGGCTGAGAAAGGTTACATGATAGACAGACAGACATTTTGTCCAATCGGTACAGTAGGTCTATATCCAGACTAGAGGTCGACCGATTAATCGGAATGGCCGATTAATTAGTGCCGATTTCAAGTTTTCATAACAATCGGAAATCGGTATTTTTGCACACCGATTTGGCCGATTTATATTTTTTAACACCTTTATTTAACTAGGCAAGTCAGTTAAGAACACATTCTTATTTTCAATGACAGCCTAGGAACAGTGGGTTAACTGCCTTGGTCAGGGGCAGAACGACAGATTTTTACCTTGTCAGCTCGGGGATTCAATCTTGCAACCTTACGGTTAACTAATCCAACGCTCTAACCACCTGCCTCTCATTGCACTCCATGAGGAGCCTGCCTGTTACGCGAATGCAGTAAGAAGCCAARGTAAGTTGCTAGCTAGCATTAAACTTATCTTATAAAAAACAATCAATCAATCATAATCACTAGTTAACTACACATGGTTGATGATATTACTAGTTTATCTAGCGTGTCCTGCGTTGCATATAATCGATGCGGTGCGCATTCACRAAAAAGGTACCTAACCATAAACATCAATGCCTTTCTTAAAATCAATACACAAGTATATATTTTTAAACCTGCATATTTAGTTAATATTGCCTGCTAACATGAATTTCTTTGTGTCACTTCTCTTGCAACAGAGTCAGGGTATATGCAGCAGTTTGGGCCGCCTGGCTCGTTGCGAACTGTGTGAAGACTATTTCTTCCTAACAAAGACAGCCAACTTCGCCAAACGGGGGATGATTTAACCAAAGCACATTTGCGAAAAAAAAGCACAATCGTTGCACGACTGTACCTAACCATAAACATCAATGCCTTTCTTAAAATCAATACACAAAAGTATATATTTTTAAACCTGCATATTTAGCTAAAAGAAATCCAGGTTAGCAGGCAATATTAACCAGGTGAAATTGTGTCACTTCTCTTGCGTTCATTGCACGTAGAGTCAGGGTATATGCAACAGTTTGGGCAGCCTGGCTCGTTGCGAACTAATTTGCCAGAATTTTACGTAATTATGACATAACATTGAAGGTTGTGCAATGTAACAGCAATATTTAGACTTATGGATGACACCCGTTAGATAAAATAGGGAACGGTTCCGTATTTCACTGACAGAATAAATGTTTTGTTTTCGAGATGATAGTTTCCGGATTCGACCATATTAATGACCTAAGGCTCGTATTTCTGTGTGTTATGTTATAATTAAGTCTTTGATTTGATAGAGCAGTCTGACTGAGCGATGGTAGGCACCAGCACGCTCGTAAGCATTCATTCAAACAGCACTTTCGTGCGTTTTGCCAGCAGCTCTGCTGTTTATGACTTCAAGCCTATCAACTCCCGAGATTAGGCTGGTGTAACCGATGTGAAATGGCTAGCTAGTTAGCGGGGTGCACGCTAATAGCGTTTCAAACGGCACTCGCTCTGAGACTTGGAGTAGTTGTTCCCCTTGCTCTGCATGGGTAACGCTGCTTCGAGGGTGGCTGTTGTCGATGTGTTCCTSGTTCGAGCCCAGGTASGAGCGAGGAGAGGGACGGAAGCTATACTGTTACACTGGCAATACTAAAGTGCCTATAAGAACATCCAATAGTCAAAGGTATATGAAATACAAATGGTATAGAGAGAAATAGTCCTATAATTCCTGTAATAACTACAACCTAAAACTTCTTACCTGGGAATATTGAAGACTCATGTTAAAAGGAACCACCAGCTTTCATATGTTCTCATGTTCTGAGCAAGGAACTTAAACGTTAGCTTTCTTACATGGCACATATTGCACTTTTACTTTCTTCTCCAACACTTTGTTTTTGCATTATCTAAACCAAATTGAACATGTTTCAGTATTTATTTGAGGCTAAATTTATTTTATTGATGTATTATATTAAGTAAAAATAAGTGTTCATTCAGTATTGTTGTAATTGTCATTTTTACAACAACAACAAAAAAAMAMWWTTTTTTTTTTAAATCAGCTGATTAAGGAGAAGTCTATCTTTAATTTTGTGAATAACACTTGTATCTTTTATCTTTTATGAGTATTTCTGGGATTTCTGTGGCTATCTGCAAGATCACCGGATGTTTTGGAATCAAAACATTACTGCACGTAACACGCCAATGTAAACTGAGATTTTTGGATATAAATATGCACATTATCGAACAAAACATACATGTATTGTGTAACATGATGTCCTATGAGTGTCATCTGATGAAGATCATCAAAGGTTAGTGATTAATTCTATCTATATTTCTGCTTTTTGTGACTCCTATCTTTGGCTGGAAAATGGCTGTTATTTTTTTTACTTGGCTCTGAACTAACATAATCATATGTTGTGCTTTCGCTGTAAAGCCTTTTTGAAATCGTACATGATGGGTAGATTAACAAGATGTTTATCTTTCATTTGCTGTATTGGACTTGTTAATGTGTGAAAGTTACATATTTCAAAAAAATATTTTTGAATTTCCCGTGCTGCCTTTTCAGCGGAATGTTGTCGAGGGGTTTCGCTAGCGGAACACCTGCGCTAGAAAGGTTAATCGTATCGGCTTTTTTTGGTCCTCCAATAATCGGTATCGGCATTGAAAAATCATAATCGGTCGACCTCTAATCCAGACAGTACAGATTAGATTAAGGAATTTAAAGATACGTATGAGAAAATGAGTAGGTAAATATGGAACGGGATCCCACACATTGGCTTCCACCCCACCAGCCTACACACAGACACACACCTCCTTGGTCAGTTCGCTGTTCTCGTAGATGTGGCGTATCTCCTCGCTGCTGAAGTCTGTGGAGGCCTCTGCGCTGGCGCTGCTGTAGAGCGGGGCTTCTGGGTAGCGGCGGTAGTAGTGGCTGTAGCCAGTCGTGGCCTCACTCTCATACATGGGGTTGTATTTAGTGGCCCTCTCTAGAGACGGGATACTCTCCCCTCGCCTGGGGGACAGAGAGAGAGATCTGAGCTTAGTCTGCTAGTAGGAGAGAAGAGACCGACAAATACATCTGTCTGGTAATTGTAAAAGGGACTAAACCCTTTGTGTAAGTGAGAGTAGGTTGGAGGGCCGTGGGGAAGAGGACGTTGTATATTTGAAAGGGTTAAGATTAAATCAGTCCCCAAAGAGAATAGATGAGGGAGAGAGAAAGGAGTCACTATAGAAGTCTTCTAAAATAATCATCTCTGATCAAGGCTTAAATAGGGGATGTCTTTTTACAGTAAATATATTTAGACAGGTTAAGTCTATAGTAGTATTTACTACTAACATATCACCTGTAAACTGCTGTACTGTACTGACCAGGGATACAGTATATATAAAGGTCTCTGGCCTTCTGACAGTGTTAGAGACACCTACAGTTTGTTCAGCTCCTAAAGCACACGCAGTCACGTACACGTACCAACACACGTACTGTACACACACAACTCTAAATGCTTATATGACTGGATGGCAGTCACTATCCAATAGGTGATGTACCCGCCATCTGAGAGGCTATGACAAAGAAGGAGTGGTGTGTGTTGACTCACCGTATGGGGTCCTCGGTCTCATCCTTATCGTACTGATCCCGTAGTGTCCTCGCCAGGAAGAAGATCACACCAGATGCCACCAATAGGAAACCTGCTACAGAGGCTATCGCTATGCCGACCACCAGAGGTTCTGACACATACTCCTCACAGTGTTCTCCACGGTACCACCAGTTCTCCCCTACACGACATCTAGAACCATAAGGAACAACTGTTAGTACCACACATACACACAATTCTCAACATAATGACACCTAGAATCATAAGAAACAACTGTTAGCGCAACGCAATAACAGAACACACACTGAAGTCAATCAATGCACAAGAAAAGTTCATTTAGTGTAAGTGTTTATTTCTTGTTTGTGGGAACCGGGATTAAACGTTCCATGGAGGGTGTGAACTTCCTGGTTGGCCGTGTTGAGGTCAACAACATCTGGAGTGTTTGTTTTATGATGGTGGGTGTGAAACAGCTTCACACATGTTGGCAGACACATCTGCTTATACATACTGCATTTCCATGATGTTGTTTCTGAGACGGCTTTACAGTACGGACATTTATTGGAATTGTGCATTGGTCCTTCAAATAAGAGTGGGGTACGTGACATAAAAATTCTATCAATTGTAATGAAATTCACACACACACACACACACACACACACACACACACACACACACACACACACACACACACACACCTGTCTCTTATACACATCTAGATGTGTATATACTCTCTCTCCTATCTCTCTCTCTCCTTTCTCTCTCTCTACCATCTCTCTCTCTCTCTCTTCTCCTACCCACCATCTCTCTCTCTCTCTCTCTCTTCTCTCCTCTCTACCCTCTCTCTCTCTCTCTTCTCTCCTCTCTCCTACCATCTCTCTCTCTCCTCCATCTACCTTCTCTCTCTCTCCTACCCCATCTCTCTCTCTCTTCGCTCTCTTCTTCTCTATCGCCTCTCTCTTCTCGCGCATCGCTCTCTCTCTCCTTCTCTCTCTCTCTCTCTTCTCTCTCTCCTCTCTCTCTTCTCTCTTCTCCCTACCCATTCTCTCTCTCCTACCCATCTTTCTTCTCTCTCTCTCTCTCTCTCTCCTCATCTCTCCTACCCGTCCTCTCTCTCTCTCTCTCCTACCCGTCTCTCTCTCTCTCTCTCTCCTATCCCGATTCTCCTCTCTCTCTCTCTCTCTCACCCATCTTTCCTCTCCTTCTCCTACCATCTCTCTCTCTCTCTACCATCTTCTCTCTCTCTCTCTACCCATCTCGTCTCCTACCCATCTCTCTCTTCCTACCCATCTTTCTCTCCTCTCTCCGCTATTTCTCTCTCCATCTTCTCTCTCTCTCCTCTCTCTCTCGCTCTCTCTCTCTCTCTCGCTTCTCCCTCTCCTCTCACTATATCGCTCGCGCTCTCTTCTCTCTCTCTCTCTCTCTCCACCCTCTTTCTCTCTCTCCTACCCATCTTTCTTCGCTCCTCTCTCTCTCCTCTCCTCCTATCCCATCTTCTCTCTCCTCTCTCCTACCCTACTCTTCTCTTCCTACCATCTCTCTCTCTCTCTCTCTCTCTACCCATCTTTTCTCTCTCTCTCTCTCTCTCTCCTACCCGTCTTTCTCTCTCTCTCTCTCCTACCATCTTCTCTCGCTCTCTCTCTCTCTCGCTCGCTCGCTCTCTCTCGCTCAGTTCATTATTAACTTACTTTTTACTTTTTCTTTACATAGTTGAATGTGCAAAAATCAACAAAATCACACAAATTATCAATGAAAACAAATTTATCAACCCACGGAGGTCTGGATTTGAGTCACACTCAAAATTAAAGTGGAAAACCACACTACATGCATATCCAACTTATGTAGTGTCCTTAAACAAGTCAAAATGAGCTCAGTAGTGTGTGTGCCTCCACATCCTGTATGACTCCCTACAACCCTGGCAGCTCCCTGATGGTGGCGGATGGTCTCCTGAGGGATCTCCTCCCAGACTGACTAAAGCATCCGCCAACTCCTGGACAGTCTGTGGTGCAACGTGGCGTGTGTGGTGGAGAGACATGATGTCCAGATGTGCTCAATTGGATTCAGGTCTGGGGAACGGCGGGCCAGTCCATAGCATCAATGCCTTCTCTTGCAGAACTGCTGACACACTCCAGCACATGAGGTCTAGCATTGTCTTGCATTAGGAGGAACCCAGGGCCAACCGCACCAGCATATGCTCTCACAAGGGTCTGAGGATCATCTCGGTACCTAATGCAGTCAGGCTACCTCTGGCAGCAATGGAGGGCTGTGCGGCCCCCAAAAAATGCACCCCACACCAATGACTGACCACCGCCAAACCGTCATGCTGGAGGATGTTGCGCAGCAGAACGTTTCCACGGCGTCTCCAGACTCTGTCACTGCTCAGTGTGAACCTGCTTTCATCTGTGAACACAGGGCGCAGTGGCGAATTTGCCAATCTTGGTGTTCTCTGGCAAATGCCAAACGTCCTGCACGGTGTTGGGCTGTAAGCACACCCCACCTGTGGACGTCGGCCCTCATACCACCCTCATGAGTCTGTTTCTGACCGTTTGAGAAAAACATGCACATTTGTGGCCTGCTGGAGGTCATTTTGCAGGCTCTGCAGTGTCTCCTGCTCCCCTTGCACAAGGCGAGAGCTCCTGCTCTGGAGCCTGTGTTCTGTGG
>NW_019942851.1:1760-77906 GCF_002910315.2 Salvelinus sp. IW2-2015 | reverse complement strand
AGGAGAGAGAGAGAGAGGGATGGGTAGGAGAGAGAGGGATGGGTAGGAAAGAGCGAGAGAGAGAGAGCGAGCGAGAGAAAGATGGGTAGGAGAGAGAGAAAGATGGGTAGGAGAGAGAGCGAAAGAGCGAGAGAGAGAGAGATGGGTAGAGGGAGTGAGCACTGTCTACATACAACACTTCAAATTAAGTAAATACGGGGTGAATAAATTATCAAAATGAATAGCTCACCAGCTCGAGGAACCTTTGTTCTAGGGCCTTGTATTCTGCGGAGCTCTTATTGAAGAGGTCATCTGAGAACATCATGTTGGTGACCCTCAGACTGAAGAACACCATCAGAGCCCGCCCAGGGTTGATTGGCATGGCAATGCTGTGGTCCGTACTATTTACCACTCCAGAAGGGTACCCACTGCTCCCTTCCTCTGTTTGGTTTGTCCCGCCAAAGTGGACCAGGTCATAGTCTGTCACAGGGTCTATCGTCTGCAGCTGGTTAAATAGACATGACACAATTCATGGTGCAATTGGTCAGTGTGAAACAACATTTCGTAACATTCATGATAAAACAAGAAAATGTCTGTGCTTACGGATGATTAGACTTAAGACATGGACAGACTAGTAGGATTGCTGGCCGAGAGTACTTAGCACCTCTAAACAGAGTGCCGGTCGTAATTTGCAAACTGATGCTACATGTTGAAATGGGTGAAAATGACGGCCGTCAGTCGACACTGGCGGGTGTTCCCTATAACACACCGCGCCGATAGCAAGCGAACGAACGGTGAACAATCTGTCATTCACATGAAAACATGAAATGACCCCAGGAATTGATAGATCATTGCTCAAAGATGCACAAATACGATTCCCATGGTCATTTCATGTTTTCATGTGTGTCTGAGCTATTCGCAGTTCAAGCAGGCAGAAATGCAAAACACGTCATGCCCACTGTATTTCTGCCTGCTTGAACGGTACTATAACAAGGGGAGTTTTTCCTAGTCACTCAGAGCTCTGACTAACACACAATACAAGCATCATCTCTCAGTCATCTGTCATTACCTCCAGAGTGATAGAAATGTCTGGACCAGGGTGGTACTCGGCGGGTATGAGAGCTGGGGTGACCCCTTGGTGCTCCGGTTCTGCCTCTGGTTCTGCGGCTGTGTCCAGGGCCGTGGCCTCTGTAACCTCCTCATCTACTATGACATCAGAGACTCGAGTGAAGGGTGACTCTTTCTCCGCAGAGAGAGGGGTGGTGTGGGTGGCCTCCGAAGCAGCCTCATCGACCAATAAGATCTCGTCTTCTACCAAGTCCTCCTCCGAGATCTCAGAAATGTCCGGAACTTCAATGACCACTTCATCTGCCACGTCTTCCTCCACTTCCAGAGCATCCTCTTTAGTTACTGGCTTCTCAGTGATTGGTCCCTCTAAGCTCTCAATTTCCACTCCATATTCAGGTATTTCTGGATAAGCCAGCACCACGTTAGTCTCCTCTTCAGGTTCATCTGGGGGCAGAGTCGCAATGGCAGGGGCATTTTCGGGGACATTGAGGTCCCCCACTGGCTCGGGAGCTTCCATCCTTTCCACAGGGACGAAGGCAGGGGCCTCTTCCTCTACCTCTTCAATGGTCTCCATCTCTATGATGGAGTACTCCAGCTCTTCAGAGGGTCCAGCTTCCTCTTCTAGAACCTCTACTGTGTCAGGGACCTCCACTGTTTCCTCCTCTACCTTATCTTCCTCAGAGACCACCGCTTCTGCTTCCTCTGTTTGGATATCTTCCTCTATGATTACCTCTTCCGGAACTACCTTCTCTTCTATGGTCAGTTCCTCTTCTGGAGCTGGCTCTTCTTCTATGGCTTCTTCTTCCTCAGGCTGGAAGTGCAAGTCCTTCAGTACTTTAACACCTGAACCAGAGGCCTCTATCTCCACAGGAGGCTCGGGGAGCGTAGCACCCTCTGGCTGCTCAGGGGAGGTAGGGTCTGTAGGGAGGTCCTCCAACAGAGGGCTCTCTGTAGACACAGTGTTCCCCAACAGCAGAACCTCCTCCTCGATGCTTGTGTCATCGATGGTCACCTCAAGCTCAGCGGGGAGGGTCATGCTCTCCTCTACAACAATGACATCATTCTCCCCCGTCGCTACATCCTCAGCTTCAACCTCGGGGGCGTCTGGGGTCATCTCAACAGCCAAAATGTCCTCCTGGACAACAGAAACAGAGGAGAAACCCATTAGTCCATCAATTGTTACACCGTCAGGTTGGGGTTGCATTCCATTTCAATTCAGGACATGGAATTGACCCCAACCCTGAACTGTATAGTATTATAATCAGTAGTCTTCAAAACGGCAAGGCTAGGGAACTATAGGTTTCCATGACTTAATGACTGCCAAAAATGATTTACTGACACACACACACATGCTCGGTGTATTGTTATCAAGTTTTAACTACCTACATGGTGTGACACCTACTCCAAGGCATAATACTAAGTATGATAAAACTTGAATATCACTCTAAGATGAGGTAGGTTCTGGGCAGCTTGGATGCCTACTGCTTCTGTTATGGCTGTGTGCAGTTGGCTGTAAATGCCAGTTACTGACTGGTAGTTTGCCAACCTCTTCCAGTCCATGTAATTACTCAAATTAATCACTTAGGACCTTAGCACACAAAGTAGACCAGCAGACCCAGTTACTGTTCAAGACCAAGACTGGAGCTCCCAGCTCGGATTACCACTACACAGCTACTGGACTACTGGCAGAATCAGACAGACGTGTAAAATTCAACAATGAAAATAGAGTCCTGCATTCAAACTGCTCATCTTCAATCTTTAAAAATGTTCCAGACCTATCCCTCACAAACATAGTTGGATTGAGAATCTCTCACCCTATCTGTCTCTCTCTAGCCCCAGAAGAGTAGTGGATTATTATAGCAAGAGCCAAGCTAATCCTCAAAGCCTTCCCCTCATCCTGTACTTCCTCAGCACTGGACAGGCCTGGATAACACCACCAAGCAGCAATCTTAGCAAGACACTACCTAACACACCACTCTAACACACCATTCTAACACACCACACTGAAATGCACACCTATATAGATTTAGTTTGATATTTTTAAAAGATCCATGCTCAACATTGTACCCATCTCACTGTTGTCCAGAAAGTACCTCTGGACCAACAGGAGAGGTCAAAGGCTGTTGTCATGGAGATGACCTCTGACTTACCACACTGCCGTTGGTGTAATCCTCGGGTATTCCAGCAGTGGGCTCAAAGGACTCATTAACACTGGACACTGTGGAACCAAAGAGGACACAGAGTCAACTGTCACAGAGTCACTGGAGGGCCTATTCAATCACACCTAATATTCAGATTTCCAGGATCATTAAAAACAACATCAAAAGGCTCTCAACAAACTCAGCTGCATAATAAGTCAAACTTTCTCTCTCAATGTATAGGAGGAATTACATTTTTACACTCTCCCTCTCTTCTGTAAAATCCACTCTCCCTCTCTTCTGTAAAATCCACTCTCCCCCCTCTCCCCAGTCCTGACAGTGGTGGTGCTGACTGTGTGTGTTTACCTAAGGGGAACACTACTAATAACCCTACAGATCTGGCCCCTATACCTGCCACTGTGGGCCAAGACTGCATTACCATCAGGCCTGGAGGCTGTAACTTGGAGTTAATAAGCAGTGCCTGTAAGTCACCACACACTGTGCCAGGCAGGCATCTGACAGTAGTTACCCCTCATATCAGATGTCCCAGTCCATCAGACGGCATCCATCTTCAGGGAAACACTGGAAACTAATGACACTGATTCTTTTACGACACCGCCAGGGAGAATTCAACATAGCCCAGGGAGAAGGTATAGCCATCATTACTGTAGAACTTGTTCCATTCGCTGGATGAAACCCTGACAGAAGTTAGAGCTAACCTACTTACTGACTGCTAAATTTCACACTCGCTGAAGCAGTGTTTGCACGTGTGTGTTTGTGTGGAGCATGCGCGTGTGTGTGTGCATGTGTATGTGTGTCCCATGGAATTCACAGCAGGGCTGGTTCCAGACATAAGTGGTCGCTTAGGATCCTCCGCCGCAAGGGGGCCCCCGACCCCMAAAACATTATATACACACACACTTATATATTGTCACACAACACAATGCCATAGATGTCTCAAGTTGAGGGAGAGTGCAACCGGCATGCTGACTGCAGGAATGTCCACCAGAGCTGTTGACAGAGAAAGTAATGTTCATTGCTCGACCATAAGCCGCCTCCAATGTCGTTTTAGAGAATTTGGCAGGAGGTCCAACCGGCCTCACAACCGCAGGCCACGTGTAACCACGCCAGCCCAGGACCTACACATCCGGCTTCTTCACCTGCGGGATCGTCTGAGACCAGCCACCCGGACAGCTGATGAAACTGAGAAGAATGTTTGTCTGTAATAAAGCCCTTTTGTGGGAAAAAACTCATTCTGATTGGCTGGGCCTGGCTCCCCAGCAGTTGGTCCTGGCTAGTCTCCCAGTCCCTGCCGCTGAAAAACATAACCACAGCATGATGCTGCCACCACCATGCTTCATTGTAGGGATGGTGCCAGGTTTCCTCCAGAAATGAGGCTTGGGATTCAGGCCAAAGAGTTCAATCTTGGTTTCATCAGACCAGATAATCTTGTTTCTCATGGTCTGAGAGTCCTTTAGGTGCCTTTTGGCAAACTAGCGGGCTTCATGTGCCTTTTACTGGAGGAGTGGCTTTCTTTTGGCCACTCTACCATAAACGCCTGATTGGTGGAGTGCTGCAGAGACGGTTGTCCTTCTAGAAGGTTCTCCCATCTCCACAGAGGAACTCTGGAGCTCTGTCAGAGTGACCATCAAGTTTTTGGTCACYTCCCTGAACAAGGCCCTTCTCCCACGATTGCTCAGTTTGGACGGGCGGCCAGCTCTAGGAAGAGTCTTGGCAGTTCCAAACTTCTTCCATTTAACAGTGATGGAGACCACTGTGTTCTTGGGGACCTTCAATTCTGTAGCAATATATTTGTACCCTTCCCCGGATCTGTGCCTCGACACAATCCTGTCTCAGAGCTCTACGGCCAATTCCTTTGACCTCATGGCTTGGTGTTTGCGCTGACATGCACTGTCAACTGTGGGACCTTATATAGACAGGTGTGTACCTTTCCAAATCATGTCCAATCAATTGAATTTACCACTGGTGGACTCCAATCAAGTTGTAGAAACATCTCAAGGATGATCAATGGAAACAGGATGCACCTGAGCTCAATTTCTAGTCTCATAACAAAGGGTCTGAATACTTATTTTCATAAGGTATTTTAATTTTTAATACATTTGCAAAAATTTCAAAAAACCTGTTTTTGCCAAGTCATTATGGGGTATTGTGTGCAGATTGCTGAGGATAATAAAGTTTATCCATTTCAGTATAAAGCTGTAAAGTAAAATTTTKGGGGAAAAAGTCGAGGGGTCTGAAAACTTTTCAAAGGCACTGTATATCGATTTGGAAGTCAGTCGGGATCTCAACTTACTATTGAGTGTAAGAATCGTAGAATACACTAAGTGCAATTTCAAAATTTGTCTGTGCATTAGCAGTTTTTCTTTTGTTAGGTCAGTCACTGACAGTCACTCAATTAGCCATGTCAGCTRACAACTTTTTGAGTGGTAGTTAGTGTACAGTAGCTACAATATATATGCACAACAGTATGTGGACACCCCTTTAAATTAGTGGATTTGGCTATTTCAGGAACATCCGTTGATGACAGGTGTATAAAATTGAGCACACAGCCATGCAATCTCCATAGACAAACATTGGTAGTAGAATGGCCCATACTGAAGAGCTCATTGACTTTYAACATGGCACCGTCATAGGATGCCACCTTTCCAACAAGTCAGGTTGTCAAATTTCTACCCTGCTAGAGCTGCCCTGGTCAACACTAAGTGCTGTATTGTGAAGTGGAAACGTCTAGGAGCAACAACAGTTCAGACCCGAAGTGGTAGGCCACACACTCTCATAGAACGGGACGGCCGAGTGCTGAAGCGCATAAAAATTATTTGTCCTCGATGGCAAAACTCACTACCGAGTTCTAAATTGCCTTTGGAAGCAACGTCGGCACAAGAACTGTTCGTCGGGAGCTTTATGAAATGGGTTTCCATGGCCGAGCAGCCACACACAAGTCTAAGATCACCATGCACAATACCAAGTGTCGGCTGGAGTGGTGTAAAGCTCGCCGCCATTGGACTCTGAAGCAGTGGAAACACGTTCTCTGGAGTGATGAATCACGCTTCACCATCTGGTAGTCCGACTGACAAATTTGGGTTTGGCGGATGCCAGTAGAACGCTACATGCCCCAATGCATAGCGCCAACTGTAAAGTTTGTTGGAGGCGGAATAATGGTCTGGGGCTGTTTTTCATGGTTCAGGCTAGGCCCCTTAGTTCCAGTGTCCACATATACTACATGACCAAGAGTATCTAAACTTTAAGTAATCATGGCCAAATACTGACTGGACATACAAGGCAGGTGCCTAGAGGGCCTGTGCTCCAGGGAGCCCCCATAGATTATTCTTCCCCCATTCTCACTCAGATGTCATATTATCATGGCATAAATCATTAAAACAATTGTAGAATTGCTTTAAAATGTCACAAATGTCTCTCCACCCCATGGAAAAATGGGTAGATCTGCAGGAAGTTTGCTGTAAAACTGCAAAAAAAAGTGTTGATGCCCCATGGCATAATGAATAAAATTGCATGCAATTTGTTATGAAATTGCAACGTTCTCTCTCCAGCCAATGGCAAAATGTATTACATTTGAGAAAGTTTGCTTTAGAACTACAACACTTTCTCTCTGGCCCATGGCAAAATGTGGAAAATGTAAGGAAATTAACTTTAAAACTTAAATGTTTCTCTCCACTGTCAAATGTTTTGCCAACCAAATCTTGCTTCCGCTAGAGCCGGCCCTGGGCTACAGTTCCAGAGTGTTGTGTCTCGTGGTTTGGCATTGTATGGTAACGTAAAGACAGTGTAATGTACAGTAGTGTTGTATGTCTTACCAGTATATAGTTGCAGTGAGTCAGGGTCCAGGACCAGAGTTGTATCACTGATGATGTTGTCCTTGTGCTGGGCCTCGGTGATGTAGTTCCTCTCCTTCACCTCTCTGTAGGAGTTCTCCACCAGATTGGACTGCAGGGTCAGGTAGTCCAGCTGGTCACTGCTCACCCCCTCCCCTTCCACCTCCACTGTCACTGCATAGACCACCACCACACCATCCAACCTGCAATGGCAATACAGATACATCAGTCAGTTAATCTGTCAGTTGATCAATATATCAATCTATTAAATATATCCACCCATACACCTATTGACAAATCAATTTTACTATCTATGTATATATTATTTTATTGATAAGTTTATTAATCTACCGTATCTAATATGCTTAGCTAGAAACAGCATCTCTAAGAGGAGAGAAGTTTCCCTTGGAGGAGTTGAGTTCCAAACACAGTACTTTGATTTACTCACCAACCTGTTAAAAGCATATGAGTCTATTCTGAAATGATAGTTTTATAGATTTACACCAGATTTACACCCGCCTGGAGTATCGTCTACAACTTCCATGACTTCCATCAAACCAGACCAACCACCAAAGTGATCAATATGGTCATAAACACAACAAAAAAAACACACAAGAGATTCTAGATGTTGAACCTGGCTATGTGGAAAAGCAATCTATCAGCTTCATATGGCTTCAGGGAGCCCTTCTCTGCTCTTCTCTTTTTCCCTGTGACCTAGATCTCTCAGCAGGCTTGGCATGGCCCAGGGTGAGGCACGTGCCTGTAATTAGCTCACTGCACCACCGCATCCCGGTTCTCCTGCTGTCAGCTCAAACTTGGAAAAGGAATACTCCTTGATACAACAACTTTCAGAATCCAAATGTTTAATGACACTTGAAACTAGTCTATGTTCCTTTCTACTAGTGTGCTGCACCTGCAGATACGAGGCGAGCAGATGGTCCTACTGTTCTGTTCCTGTCAGTACCACAATGGAACACTAGTGACCTGGGATCATCACTCAGAGGAGAGCAAGGCTTTCCTTAGTGAAGTCCCATGTAATTGCATAAACAGAGGATTGTTTGTGTGTGTGTGTGTGTGTGTGTGTGTGTGTGTGTGTGTGTGTGTGTGTGTGTGTGTGTGTGTGTGCATTTCAAATCAAATCAAATTGTATTTGTCACATACACATGGTTAGCAGATGTTAACGAGTGTAACGAAATACTTGTGCTTCTAGTTCCGACAATGCAGTAATAACCAACGAGTAATCTAACCTAACAATCCCACAACTACTACCTTATACACACAAGTGTAAAGGGATAAAGAATATGTACATAAAGATATATGAATGAGTGATGGTACAGAACGGCATAGGCAAGATGCAGTAGATGGTATCGAGTACAGTATATACATATGAGATGAGTAATGTAGGGTATGTAAACATAAAAGTGCATAGTTTAAAGTGGCTAGTGATACATGTATTACATAGATGGCAAGATGCAGTAGATGATATAGAGTACAGTATATACATATACAGTGGGGAGAACAAGTATTTGATACACTGCCGATTTTGCAGGTTTTCCTACTTACAAAGCATGTAGAGGTCTGTAATTTTTATCAATGGTACACTTCAACTGTGAGAGACGGAATCTAAAACAAAATCCAGAAAATCACATTGTATGATTTTTAAGTAATTCATTTGCATTTTATTGTATGACATAAGTATTTGATCACCTACCAACCAGTAAGAATTCGGTCTCCACAGACCTGTTAGTTTTTCTTTAAGAAGCCCTCCTGTTCTCCACTCATTACCTGTATTGACTGCACCTGTTTGAACTCGTTACCTGTATAAAAGACACCTGTCCACACACTCAATCAAACAGACTCCAACCTCTCCACAATGGCCAAGACCAGAGAGCTGTGTAAGGACATCAGGGATAAATTGTAGACCTGCACAAGGCTGGGATGAGCTACAGGACAATAGCAAGCAGCTTGGCGAGAAGGCAACAACTGTTGGCGCAATTATTAGAAATGGAAGAAGTTCAAGATGACGGTCAATCACCCTCGGTCTGGGGCTCCATGCAAGATCTCACCTCGTGGGGCATCAATGATCATGAGGAAGGTGAGGGATCAGCCCAGAACTACACGCAGGACCTGGTCAATGACCTGAAGAGAGCTGGGACCACAGTCTCAAAAGAAAACCATTAGTAACACACTACGCCTTCATGGATTAAAATCCTGCAGCGCACGCAAGGCTCCCTGCTCAAGCAGCGCATGTCCAGGCCTGTCTGAAGTTTGCCAATGACCATCTGGATGATCCAGAGGAGGATGGAGAAGGTCATGTGGTCTGATGAGACAAAAATAGAGCTTTTTGGTCTAAACTCCACTCGCGTGTTTGGAGGAAGAAGAAGGATGAGTACAACCCCAAGAACACCATCCCAACCGTGAAGCATGGAGGTGGAAACATCATTCTTTGGGGATGCTTTTCTGCAAAGGGGACAGGACGACTGCACCGTATTGAGGGAGGATGGATGGGCCATGGATCGCGAGATCTTGGCCAACAACCTCCTTCCCTCAGTAAGAGCATTGAAGATGGGTCGTGGCTGGGTCTTCCAGCATGACAACGCCCCGAAACACACAGCCAGGGCAACTAAGGAGTGGCTCCGTAAGAAGCATCTCAAGGTCCTGGAGTGGCCTAGCCAGTCTCCAGACCTGAACCAATAGAAAATCTTTGGAGGGAGCTGAAAGTCCGTATTGCCCAGCGACAGCCCCGAAACCTGAAGGATCTGGAGAAGGTCTGTATGGAGGAGTGGGCAAAATTCCTGCTGCAGTGTGTGCAACCTGGTCAAGAACTACAGGAAACGTATGATCTCTGTAATTGCAAACAAAGGTTTCTGTACCAAATATTAAGTTCTGCTTTTCTGATGTATCAATACTTATGTCATGCAATAAAATGCAAATTAATTACTTAAAAATCATACAATGTGATTTTCTGTATTTTTGTTTTAGTTCTGTATTTTTGTTTTAATTCCGTCTCTCACAGTTGAAGTGTACCTATGATAAAATTACAGACCTCTACATGCTTTGTAAGTAGGAAAACCTGCAAAATCGGCAGTGTATCAAATACTTGTTTCCCCATCTGTACATTATATTAAGTGGCATTGTTTAAAGTGGCTAGTGATACATTTTATGCAATTTCCATCAATTTCCATTATTAAAGTGAGCTGGAGTTGAGTCAGTATGTTGGCAGCAGCCACTCGATGTTAGTGGTGGCTGTTAACAGTCTGATGGCCTTGAGATAGAAGCTGATTTCAGTCTCTCGGTCCCTGCTTTGATGCACCTGTACTGACCTCGCCTTCTGGATGATAGCGGGGTGAACAGGCAGTGGCTCGGGCGGTGTTGTCCTTGATGATCTTTATGGCCTTCCTGTGACATCGGGTGGTGTAGGTGTTTTGGAGGGCAGGTAGTTTGCCCCCAGTGATGCGTTGTGCAGACCTCACTACCCTCTGGAGAGCCTTACGGCTGTGGGCGGAGCAGTTGTCGTACCAGGCGGTGATACAGCCCGACAGGATGCTCTCGATTGTGCATCTGTAGAAGTTTGTGAGTGCTTTTGGTGACAAGCCGAATTTCTTCGGCACTGCTGCGCCTTCTTCACAACGCTATCTGTGTGGGTGGACCAATTCAGTTTGTCCGTGATGTGTACGCCGAGAACTTAAAACTTACTACCCTCTCCACTACTGTCCCGTCGATGTGGATAGGGGGGTGCTCCCTCTGCTGTTTCCTGAAGTCCACAATTATCTCCTTTGTTTTTGTTGACGTTGAGTGTGAGGTTATTTTCCTGACACACACTCCGAGGGCCCTCACCTCCTCCTGTAGGCCGTCTCGTCGTGTTGGTAATCAAGCTACCACTGTAGTGTCGTCCGCAAACTTGATGATTGAGTTGGAGGCGTGCATGGCCACGAAGTCGTGGGTGAACAGGGAGTACAGGAGAGGCTCAGAACGCACCCTTGTGTGGCCCCAGTGTTGAGGATCAGCGGGGTGGAGATGTTGTTACCTACCCTCACCACCTGTGGGGCGGCCCGTCAGGAAGTCCAGTACCCAATTGCACAGGGCGGGTCGAGACCAGGGTCTCGAGCTTGATGATGAGTTTGGAGGGTACTATGGTGTTAAATGCTAAGCTGAGGTCGATGAACAGCATTCTCACATAGGTATGCTCTTGTCCAGATGGGTTAGGGCAGTGTGCAGTGTGGTTGCGATTGCGTTGTCTGTGGACCTATTGGGGCGGTAAGCAAATTGGAGTGGGAGATACCCATCCATCGATCACCACATTCTTTTGGAGAGATTGGAAACCCAAATTGGTCTACACGGACAAGTTCTGGCCTGGTTTAGATCTTATCTGTCGGAAAGATATCAGTTTGTCTCTGTGAATGGTTTGTCCTCTGACAAATCAACTGTACATTTCGGTGTTCCTCAAGGTTCCGTTTTAGGACCACTATTGTTATCACTATATATTTTACCTCTTGGGGATGTCATTCGAAAACATAATGTTAACTTTCACTGCTATGCGGATGACACACAGCTGTACATTTCAATGAAACATGGTGAAGCCACAAAATTGCCCTCGCTAGAAGCCTGTGTTTCAGACATAAGGAAGTGGATGGCTGAAAACGTTCTACTTTTAAACACGGACAAAACAGAGATGCTTGTTCTAGGTCCCAAGAAGCAAAGAGTACTTCTGTTGAATCTGACAATTAGTCTTGATGGTTGTAAAGTCGTCTCAAATAAAACTGTGAAGGACCTTGGCGTTACTCTAGACCCTGATCTCTCTTTTGACGAACATATCAAGACTGTTTCAAGGACAGCCTTTTTCCATCTACGTAACATTGCAAAAATCTGAAAATTTCTGTCCAAAAACGATGCAGAAAAATTAATCCATGCTTTTGTTACTTCTAGGTTAGACTACTGCAATGCTCTGCTTTCCGGCTACCCGGATAAAGCACTAAATGAACTTCAGTTAGTGCTAAATACGGCTGCTAGAATCCTGACTAGAACCAAAAATTTGATCATATTACTCCAGTGCTAGCTTCCCTACACTGGCTTCCTGTTAAGGCAAGGGCTGATTTCAAGGTTTTACTGTTAACCTGCAAGCGTTACATGGGCTTGCTCCTACCTATCTTTCCGAGTTGGTCCTGCCGTACATACCTACACGTACGCTACGGTCACAAGACGCAGGCCTCCTAAATTGTCCCTAGAATTTCTAAGCAAACAGCTGGAGGCAGGGCTTTCTCCTATAGATCTCCATTTTTATGGAATGGTCTGCCTACCCATGTGAGAGACGCAGACTCGGTCTCAACCTTTAAGTCTTTACTGAAGACTTATCTCTTGATTCAGTGTAGTCTGGCCCAGGAGTGTGAAGGTGAACGGAAAGGCTCTGGAGCAACGAACCACCCTTGCTGTCTCTGCCTGGCCGGTTCCCCTCTCTCCACTGGTATTCTCTGCCTCTAACCCTATTACAGGGGCTGAGTCACTGGCTTACTGGTGCTCTTTCATGCCGTCCCTAGGAGGGGTGCATCATTTGAGTGGGTTGAGTCACTGACGTGATCTTCCTGTCTGGGTTGGCGCCCCCCCCCCTTAGTTTGTGCCGTGGCGGAGATCTTTGTGGGCTATACTCGGCCTTGTCTCAGGACGGTAAGTTGGTGGTTGAAGATATCCCTCTAGTGGTGTGGGGGCTGTGCTTTGGCAAAGTGGGTGGGGTTATATCCTTCCCGTTTGGCCCTGTCCGGGGGTATCATCGGAGTTTGCAGTAGTTTATGTGTCGGGGGGATAGGGTCAGTTTGTTATATGTGGAGTACTTCTTCTGTCTTATCCGGTGTTCTGTGTGAATTTAAGTATGCTCTCTCTAATTCTCTCCTTCTCTCTTTCTTTCTCTCTCTCGGAGGACCCGAGCCCTAGGACCATGCATCAGGACTACCTGGCATGATGACTCCTTGCTGTCCCCAGTCCACCTGGCCTTGCTGCTGTTCCAGTTTCAACTGTTCTGCCTGCGGCTATGGAACCCTGACCTGTCCACCGGACGTGCTACCTGTCCCAGACCTGCTGTTTTCAACTCTCTAGAGACCGCAGGAGCGGCAGAGATAGTCTTAATGATCGGCTATGAAAAGCCAACTGACATTTACTCCTGAGGTGCTGACTTGCTACACCCTCAACAACTACTGTGATTATTATTATTTGACCATGTGGTTCATTTATTAACATTTGAACATCTTGTGTCTGTTATAACTCCACCCGGCACACCAGAGAAGTGGACTGGCCACCTCATAGCCTGGTTCCTCTCTAGGTTTTTCCTAGGTTTTGGCCTTTCTAGGAGTCTTTCCTAGGCACCATGCTTCCACACGCTATTGCTTGCTGTGGGGTTTTAGGCTGGGTTTCTTGTACAGCACTTTGAGATATACAGTGAATGTACGGAAGGGCTATATAAATAAATTTGATTTGGTCTAGGGTGTTAGGTAGGGTGGAGGTGATATTGGTCCTTGACTAGTCTCTCAAAGCACTTCATGATGACGAAAGTGAGTGCTACGGGGCGGTAGTCGTTTAGCTCAGTTACCTTAGCTTTCTTGGAACAGGAAACAATGGTGGCCCTCTTAAGCATGTGGGAACAGCAGACTGGGATATGGATTGATTGATATGTCCATTTTGTGCAATTCCTGTGTTGTTTAGTGTGATACACAGCAACATTTGTGTTAAAATCTCTGTGTTTGAGGCAAAAAGTGTTGCGAGTTTTCAATTGGTGTAGGCTACAGGACTGAAAGTCATCGAATGCAACAGTTCATGTCTCTGTTACGGGGCCAAACAGTCATGCTCTGTTACGGCCAAACCAGTCATGTCTCTGTTACGGCCAAACCAGTCATGTCTCTGTTACGGCCAAACAGTCATGATCTCTGTTCGCCAAACCAGTCATGTCTCTGTATACGGCCTAAACCAATCGTCGAGCCGCTACGGCATGATATCCACGGTCCAATGTAGTCTCTGTCGGCCAACAACGTCTGAGTCTCTGTTACGGTCCACAGTCACTGTCTTACGGGCCAAACCAGTCATGTCTATCTGTTACGGCCAAACAGTCACGTCTCTGTTACGGCCAAACAGTCACGTCTCTGTACGGCCAAACAGTCATGTCTCTGTTACGGCCAACAGTCATGTCTCTGTTACGGCCAACCACAGTCCATGTCTCTGTTACGGCCAAACAGTTCATGTCTCTGTTACGGCCAAACAGTTCATGTCTTGTTAACGGTCCCAAACAGTCATGTCTCTGTTTACGGCCAAACAGTCATGTCTCTGTTACGGCCAAACAGTCATGTCTCTGTTACGGCCCAAACAGTCATGTCTCTGTTACGGCCAAACAGTCATGTCTCTGTTACGGTCATGTCGTCATCCTCAAAGCTCCAATACAGCATTCTTTACCGGCCCAAACAGTCATGTCTCTGTTCGGCCAAACAGTCATGTCTCTGTTACGGCCAAACAGTCATGTCTCTTTTAACGGACCCAAACAGTCATGTCTCTGTTACGGCCAAACAGTCATGTCTCTGTTACGGCCAAACAGTCATGTCTCTGTTACGGCCAAACAGTCATGTCTCTGTTACGGCCAAACAGTCATGGGTGATACAGGTAAATATGCATATAATTAAAATACTCCAAAATGAGTTACTGTATCACCACAGGTGTTAATTCCCCAACACTGAGAAAGTGTAAAAGCATCAGCTCTAATAAAATGTAAGTTGGAATTTGCAACATCATCTGGTGTTAGGGATCCAACACTCTTAGGCTGTTAGCATTGAACATCTCAAATGGTGTTAAACTAAGTTCAAAATGGTGCCAATAGACATGGCAGCTCTGTTTCTGGCTCCTAAGCAACTTAGCAGTATTTATTTGTCTTTTTTGTTTCTTCTTACATCATTAGCCTAGAACGTTTTTTTGCAAAGAACTATAAGCACTTTGCTACACCTGCAATAACATCTGCTAAACATGTGTTTGTGACCAATAAAATTTGATTTGAAAGTGTTACATTTAACACTATTGATGTAAAAATTCATCATCCCCCCCAGTGGTTGACATTGACAGGCCATGAGGCTGATTGCTGTGGGCATAAAGCCCCAGAGATGAGCTCCTCTCCTGGGTTAAGGGTTAGGTAGCAGCTTGTCTCTCTGTCAGGCCCCGGCCTTATCCTGCTTTTCAGGTGAGCGACCGCGATAACACCATTAAGCCAAGCAAACAAAAGAAAAACACCCAACACACCCTCAAACTTTCCCACGCATGCTCACAGGTAAACACAGCATGGATCCCACGTGACCCTCAGACAGCGACAACCACACACACACTCTCTGTGTAGACAAGGTTATTCTTAACCACAGATCTAGGGTCAGATTACTAGTGACTGAACACCTCCAGGGCTGTTGGTAAGGGTCTATACTCACCCTTGGGCATCCTTCTGAAGCCTGCATGAAACATAAACAAAACACACTTTATCTAAAGAAATTATGTTTCACAAAGACCAGGTGAGAAGGTCAGGTCAATTTATCAAACCAACAGTCTAACACCACTAGCCTGGTCACATCTGTGTGTTTTAGCCAACTCTTAAGATTAATGCATCATGCCATACATTTATGTACAGTATAGTATGACAATGATAGTTAAGGGAGTTGGTTAAACTGAGGCACATCAAGACATGACCAGGACCAATCTCCTACACCACTACAGTAGAGACTTACCTGAACTGCAGCACAGCCACACTCTTAAAGCCTGGCAGTCCCCCCACAGCATCCTTTATCTGCAAACACAGAGGTCAACATCAGCATCCTTTATCTGCAAACACAGAGGTCAACATCAGCATCCTTTATCTGCAAACACGAGAGTCAACTATCAGACTTCCTATTATCTGCAAACACAGAGGTCAACATCAGCATCCTTTATCTGCAAACACAGAGGTCAACATCAGCATCCTTTATCTGCAAACACAGAGGTCAACGGGAGTTCAACAGTCAACATCAGCATCCATGTCACTCGGTGCCCTAACTTTATCACTATCCTTATCCCTAAACCTAATCAAATAAAAAAGGAAGAGTTTAGGTACTGAATTCTGAGGATATTGACAGTTGACGTCCTCTCTAGCATGGCCATCTAGTGACTACTACGCACTCAGACCACCGATTGAACCTTGTTGCTGGGTGCTAATGTGAAGCGCTTTGTGAAGAGAACCATTGTTCTGCTAACTCATTGACCCATCATTGCGGAATACCTGCTCAGTGATAAAATGTAATCAAGTTTAATAGTGTACAAACAAGCCTGCCATTACACCCTTTTCTGCCTTCCCCTTTCAATGCGCCAGATAACTGCTTTCGCAATCACTATTATTTGGACACATTTGGAGACACAGCCTACTTTTTCCAGCTGTCACATTGTGTCTTTCTGAACTTGTCCATCCCTCTCCTCCCTCTTCTATCTCTCTCCTTCTTTCCCTGTCTATCTCCTTCCCCCTTCCCGTACACAGAGTGATCAAGTTTAAGACAGAGTAATAATGAGTACATTAATGGCTTGCAGGGGAGAGTCAAAATCATCTTATTTTCCCAGCAGCAGTAAAACGTCTGACCAGGTTGTTCTCAGTCAAAAAGTCTCAATGGTGGAGGAAAGTTATCTGTGAGTTCGTGGGTGTGTGTCCTTCCTTTTTCACTCCAGTCCCGCTTGCGGCCTCAAGCCACATCATAAACTGTCAATTTCAGCATCCTTTCACACAAAGTATGCCTAGTGTCAAATACAAACAATCAAATAAAGGGAATTTGAAATCGTGCCCAACTGTGAGGGTTCTTTATAGTGCCCTGACTGTGTGTGTTAAATCTAACAATAAATCACTACAGCCTCAGAGCCAAGCCTACAAACCAAGTGATGGGTGAGGAGAGGCCAGGAGAGGAAATAGGATGGAGAGTGAAAAGGGGTGACAGGAGTGAGAGAAGCAGAAAGAACATCTGAGTCATACCTTGTCAGTGAACTGCTGGTTGAGTGTCTGGTACTGGAGGCTGGCAGGGTCTCTGAGAGCATCGCTGTACCTCTCTCCCTTCAGCAGGATACTCAGCTCCACCACCTGCTCCAGCTGGACCCGCTCCAACACATCCATCTCTATGTCATTTGTGGGTTCTTTGGAAGCCTCTGGCTCCTCTATGATGACCTCACTGACGACCTCTGGGTGGTTAGGGAGTGAGAGGGTAAAAGTCAGTGTTTTTACAAAGCAACACTTCTTACAGCACTTGTCTCTGAATCAACTTAATCCAGCTCTTTAGAATGAGGTAATTAGCTGACTCAGGTACATTACTACTGGGCTGGATCCAAAGCCTGCACAACCTGTGGGTCTTCAGGACTAAAGAAATCTGATTGTCAACTTCGACGCAGGTCTGTGCTATATGTGCTTTAGCCAAATCCTCTAACTATCATTGTAATGGTATGTTTACCGCGAGACATCAGAACCATTGATTGGCTTAAGCTCATATGTGGACCTAGACATCAATAGCCAGAGTTGGCTAACTGTGCTCTGATTTCTAATGTGGATTAAACAGCTCTACTGGGATAGAGAGGGAGATGGGGTCGAGAGAGACAGAGAGAGAGAGACAGAGAGAGCAAGAGAGACAGGGCGAGAGAGACAGAGATAAAGGAGGGATGAAAGATGCGTGTGTCACTGACCTTGAGCTTCCTGTTCTGTGTCTGGAGTCTGGGTGCTGTGGAACAACAATCAGTCACAGTTAGAAAGAGGTTTCACTCACAGATCTCATCAATTTAAATTATAAAAATGTTTTTTTTAAGAGTAATTTAAGAAGCACATGACAATGTTTGGGGTTCTACAAGGAGTGGATATGGGCACAGCAGCCATAGAGATATATACACTGTATCTATCTCTATGGGCACAGCAGAGGGTGCAGAGGATGAGGAGTAATATGGCCAGGTAAGGTTGAAGAACCTTCAGAACCTTACCCGCACATATGTAACCATGAGTTGGTGGCATCACTACAGTTGATAGAATAGAAGTAGAGAGAACAGCAATGGGAAAATGAATGAGACATGTAATACAAGGGTAATGCCCAGTGAATACACTCAAAGAGTGGTTACAATGGCAAATAAAGTGAATATGATATGATGCCTTGCCTTTTTAACCCTGTCACTGACATTCTCTGAAATTGGATAGACAGAAGACAGAAATGTTACAGGAGCAAGTACAGTAATAACTGAAGCAGGATTATAATTGTTACATACACAAAATAACGTTAAAAAAACAAAAAAATCAGCTGGAAACTATGACTTTTTGGATGAATGATGATGGTACTTTCATGGAGACTGAAAAGACTCATATCCCCTATGCACCCACTAACCCCCCCCCCCCACACTTTCAAAAACAGCCCACTCACACTCTCAACCAGGGCCAGGTGCTCCTTTGATTGGCTAAAGTTTTTGCCCATCGCCAGAGCGGTGGCTGTGCCGTCCAGGCATTGGCTCATCCAGGTCTGGTACTCTTCCTGGTTCGGGAGGCGGTCCCAGAAAATCTTGAAGGCTTCCCACACCGTCTCCTGACACACTAAAACACACACACACACACACACACTAATGTCACTGATTGGTGAAAGAACCCATTCACTTGGTAGAAAACGTTCTCTAAGGATGACAAGGAGCAGGTAGGAAAACCACCCGAGGCTGTGGCCTTCCAGTTCTATAGCTGTGACCCCCTGAGGTAAATCTTACCTAGCATCTTAGCTCATGTGTGGATCACAGTGTGGATTTAAGTGTTGTACAGTACATACCCCCTGCCAGGTCAGAGTCAACTGATTCCATGTTTAGCATGTTGTGTACCTGTCTGCCTGACCTCAGTATCACTCTCCAATGTCATGCCACTGCCAAACCAGTGATGTAACCCCTTTCCATACTGTAAATCAGATTACAGGTGAGTACAATGAGAACTTGTGCTCAACTGGCCTACCTGGTTAAATAAAGGTGAAATAAATGAAGAAAAAAATAACAGGTCACCAACACAATGACCTGTAGCTACCTACTCGACCCTCACTGTTCTGCTCCCTGGAGCCAAAGCATCTCCCAATCCCCATAGGTTAATACGGTTACAGATGAGTTCCTACGGCACAGTATCTCCCTTAACCTTAACGCTGTCCCAGCTATTCTCCTCTCAATTCAACAACTGCATCTACATAATACAGTACTATCTCAACAATCATTGTGCTCACCTATCTACACAATCACCAACCACGGCCCTGGTCTAAAGAGCTACGGGGAGGGATTTGTTCCAGCCCATCTGGAAGAAGGTCTTCATGAGCAGATGTTTAAATCAGGTGTTTTAGTACGTATTGGGCTGAAACTAACGTCTTGATTGCCAAATTTGACCAATCTCATTGAAGTTTTAAACATTTTTAACTATACATTTTCATAAAGCATAGTATAGAGAAGGTTCTGGAATAGCTTTACTATTCATCGGGAAACTCAGGGGTTAGCCAAACAGCCAGGGAGGGTTAGCAGCCCTCTAATGGAGTCCAGCCAGGTCATTGTCTCAGCAGCCCACCAGACTGGAGTCACATGCAGAGCTGTCCTGCACACTCATCACAGACGAGCCACTAACAGGCCCACAGATTCTTCTAAGCTCCTCCCTCTCAGAACCCTAAGCCTCTGTCTCTCTCTCCTGAGTGGACGGACACATGTTCTGAGCGTTAGACTTTTAACCGGGCTGCTCCCGCCCAACGTCCTTCTCAGGAGTCACTCTCTCTCCCCCTCCCTGTCTCTCCAAGAGCAGTACAGGGGCTCTAAATGGGTTTATCTTGACTTACAGTGTGACTTACTGATCGCCAGGAAATGAATCTAAAGTAGAGCAGATGTTGCTGAATATCTGATGCTGGAGAGGGCATATAGGTTGAGACCCAAATATCTCAATGCAGTTGACACACACCTCACGTGTCTAGGGCTGGGTGAGTAAAGGATGTAGACCTACTCCACGGTCTGGGTAAGGGTTGCCAGAACGTGCCACATGTGTAGATCTGGGATCAGCTAATACCTGCAGTCAGTAGCCCAAGCCAATCTGGAGGTAAATGCACAACTGGCCATAGGTCTGTGGGCAAGAACTAATCCTCCAACAGACATGACATCCGCAGCACTTCAAGCACTACTCCATGAGGTGAAGGCCTTTGATAAGAGGAGCGGAGGGAGGGGTAAATAATGATTGTTCTAAACGCCATTATAAGACCAAAGACTTGGAACTGAGGGACTGGGAGGACCGAGAAGTCATGTAGGCCCATAGATGTTACAGTATGTGTAGGCCTCTCCCACCGCTGACTTCTGTTGCAACTGCCCACTTTTAAATCCCTGGCTAGAGGCAAGAGACACACACAACCGTACATCTAAAGGATAAGCACACTGCACAGCACTAAACAGTATAGAGCCTATCGGATAAAGTGTGAAGTTAAGCCTAGACACTGATCTTAAGTTCGTTGTCTTTCTACCCCCCAACGGTTGAGGTTACAATTTGGGAAGGGTAAACGGATTCCAGATCTGTGCTTACGGACTACTTCTATCTCCAGAATGATCCATACAGGTCAGTGAGTGGTGGTTGTAATGTAGTGAACATTATGCCATAGCCCAGCAATCTAAATAACTCACCTCGAAGGTGGAAGTAGCTGAGGTGATTTGCGATGGCTTGTTGCACACTCTCCTGCCCGCAGAGTTTGACCCCACTGGGGAAAAGGACGTTGCGCTTCTGTCGGTGAGTAGCTCCATGGTCCTTGTGTGAAACCTTGAGGACAGGTGACTGAACTATGCTTTGAGGAACCGATAGAATGGGTGAAATGCCAACTGTTTTGAAATAAAGATCCTGTCCATCAGGAAGAATAGGACCTTCTCCAGATGCAGCATCTGTGACAAAACATTAAACACATAACATTGGACAACAACTCCTTCTGAAATTGTAATAGATTGATGTGTAGATTGACTACTAGTCCTACCTACATAAATACATACCTGTTCTTATTCCCAAAAGTGTCAATGCTAAAATGAACGGAAGTGTACACAAAATAAATTTCAATAAAGAGTCCGACATCTTAAATCCGTAGTAGTTTTAACTCAGAGGGGTTGAAAAATGGTATTAGTCCCTCCTTACGAGTTTGCATAGTTCAAAATCCAGCAAACGCATCAGTTCCTCACCAATAATTATGAAGTGATTAGATAAAGTCAAATCACATTTATTTATAAAGCCCTTCTTACATCAGCTGATATTTCAAAGTGCTGTACAGAAACCCAGCCTAAAACCCCAAACAGCAAGCAATGCAGGTGTAGAAGCACTGTGGCTAGTTAAAATAAAGTGATGCCCTCCGTTCCTCCTTTCTTCCGTGGGCTGAGGAAGGTGTGGTACGTGGTGCTGAAGAACAGCTCATGGCCACAGGTAGGCAGATGGCCAATTGAGAGAGAGAGATTTTTTTTTGCTCTCTAATCTTGTTGGCTAAGCCCTTTAGAGCAGCTTGTTAAGACGTTACTGGTGTAATACTGGGATTGGTGCTTAGTGCGAGGGAAACGTGGATGAGAGAGAGATGGGAAAGGGGGAGGGAAGAGAGGCCACCCGCAGAGAGAGAAGGCTGTAAGTGCAAGGTACCAGACAGTCCTGGTCAAAATGAAACTCCACTCAAGGCTGGAACTGGCTGAGGCCTATATTTTCAGTGTTAGTAGAACTAACAGATAGCTAGCTCTCTAAATCTTCACCTGAGGGTAATGTTCAGGTTTATGATTTGAGCAGGTCAGTGCTGTTATAATCCATCATAGTTCATAGGGCCATTAGACATGGACTAGGAAACACTGAGTTTAACCATAATGACATCTGGTTGTGCTTTAGCAAACTCCTCGATCATTTGTAGTTGTGTCAAAGAGGCTGGTCGAGTCGGTTTGTTCACGGCCCAATGAAATCCCTCATTTATAAAACATCTTCTGGATGGGAAGGATTTAGAGGGTTTAAAATAAATCATCATCAGGGAATTAGGTACTGTGGGTACTGGAGTCTAAATTTAAGGAGCCTCACCTTAGCTAAGGTCAAGCAGGTTAGATTCCAGTGATACCCCATAAATGAATAATACACAACCTGGGTAGGTCCTACTAGTCATCATATTGTACAGGCTACACATACAAAACATTAAAAACACCTGCTCTTTCCATGACATGGGCACAGCATGGTCCAGTGACCAGGTGAATCCAGGTGAAAGCTCTGATCCCTTATTGATGTCACTTGTTAAATCCACTTCAAATCAGTGTAGATGAAGGGGAGCAGACAGGTTAAACCTGTTGAGGACAGGGGGTGCTGTTTTCACTTTTGGAGAAAATCGTATGATATTTAAACGGCCTCGTACTCAATTCTTGCTCGTACAATATGCATATTATTATTACTATTGGATAGAAAACAGTCTCTAGTTTCTAAAAGCGTTTGAATTATTTCTCTAAGTGAAACAGAACTCTTTTTACAGACATTTTCCTATCCGGAAGTGAGATTTCCAAATGCGAAGTCTCTCTTTAAGACCTTGTCTATAAAAGGGCATGTCACTTATGACTGTAGAAACACATCATACACCTTCCCCTGGTGTCATGCGGAAGTGAGAGCAGAAATGACTTGATTATCTCGTTCAGGGGTTGTATACAACCTCTTGGAGTGAGAAGTGCGCACTTTATTTTTTTTGGAAGGCGCGAAGTTGGATCTGGAGTAGCCTCCTGGAAAACCGTCGTTATAGGTGAATATGATCTCTGGCTTCGATTTTATTTGATACATGTCACAATATCATCCTAAAGTATGTTTTTTCAATATACTTTAATTATATTATTGAAATGTATTCTGGACTTTAGACGTGATGCGACGCAAGAATTTTGTCAAGACGGAGAGGTTAGCACAGCACCTGTCTCTTATACACATCTAGATGTGTATAAGAGACAGGTTCCAAATAAAGACGGTTCTGAACAAAGGACCCCTTGGAGAACATTCTGATGGAAGATCAACAAAGATAAGGACCCAATTTGGGATACTATTTCATATATCTGTCGAACTGTGCTATCGCTAGCGTTTGACTAGAATCAATGCTGCTGTGTGTTAGCTATTGTAGTAAGCTAATATAACGATATATTGTGTTTTCGCTGTAAAACACTTCAAAAATCGGAAATATTGGCTGTATTCGCAAGATATTTGTCTTTCATTAGCTATCCACCATATATTTTTCTGAAATGTTTTATGATGAGTAATTAGGTAGTTGACGTTGGTGTCTGTATTTACTCTGGCTACTCCCATGCGATTTCTGACTGTAGCTATGATGGTAGCTATGATGGTAGCAGTAATGTAAAACTGATTTATAGCTAAAATATGCACATTTTTCAAACAAAACATATATTTATTGTGTAACATGTTATAGGACTGTCATCTGAGGTAGTTTTTTCTAGGTTATTTAGGTTGGTTCTAGGTTAGTTAGGTTGGCTTGTGCATGCTACCTGCATGCTACCGTTGCTGTGAAAAACTGTCTGTCTGTCTTTTGTATTTGGTGGTGAGCTAACATAAATATATGTGGTGTTTTCTCTGTAAAACATTTTAAAAATCGGACATGTTGGCTGAATTCACAAGATGTTTATCTTTCAAATGCTGTATTGGACTTGTTAATGTGTGAAAGTTAAATATTTCAAAAAAAATGTTTTTGAATTTGCCGCTCTTCCTTTTCAGTGGAATGTGGGAGGAGTTCCGCTAGCGGAACTCCTGGCCTAGACAGGTTAAAGGATTTTTAAGCCTCAAGACAATTGAGATATAGATTGTGTGTGTGCCATTCATAGGGTTAAAATGGGCAAGACAAAATATTGAAGCGCCTTTGAACGGGATGTGGTAGTAGGCAAGAACTGCAACGCTGCTGGGTTTTTCACACTCAACAGTTTCCTGTGTGTATCAAGAATGGTCCACCACCCAAAAGGACATCCAGCCAATTTGACACAACTGTGGGAAGCATTGGAGTCAACATGGGCCAGCATCCCTGTGGAATGCTTTCGACACCTTGTAGAGTCCATGCCCTGAAATATTGAGGCTGTTTCGTGGGCAAAAGGTGGGGTGCAACTCAATATTAGGAAGGTGTTCTTAATGTTTTGTACACTCAGCGTACATCACATCATGTAGGCTACATAGACACATGCATGCATGTGTGTGCAAGTCTCAGACACACACAGTCAGACATGGGAGTGATTATGGAACAAGTGGTCTAGGAGATGATGGGCTGAGAGGCGGCAGACAGAATCCTCTGTGTGCGCAAAGCTGGGAGCTTTCATCCTTCACTTTCCCATGTGGATATGGACCCTGTTGTTACACTGACTCTTACGAGTCACCAAAATGGCAGTTTTATATGTTCTCACAATAATTTTTCATAACCAGTTTTTGGGTCCAATGATTTTATTTGGTCAATTCAGAAAAGGACCTGAAATTCCAAATAAGGTGGTGAGCTACTGTATATTCATGAGGAATCAGTCCATCCATTAGACTCCAGGTTAACAGTTAAAGGTTACATAGTAGTAGACAATGTACTGTAGGTTAATGATGTTCAATTCATCTTAAAAATGGGAATAAAGAGTTCAGTGGGTGGACAGACAGACAGTGATCCTGGGCTAATGAACTTACCATAGCACTTACTGTTGCACGCAATCACTCTTTGTTGTAGTACAAACACTAGCCTATCTACAGGCCATCAACTGCGTCTAAAGTATAGAGAAACCTTTGGTTTTGGGAGGATTTTTTTGCCAAAACTAAGCTCATTAGTTCCAACGTAATTGTCTTGAAACCTCCATTGCCAACATGGCCGGAATTCCACCTAGCCAATCAGAGGGCAAAGTGTTGCGATTCTATATTGCTACCTATCTGATCTTATCAGGTCTGATAGGTAGCCAAAGTCTCCATCACTGTCCCAGGCTTTTGGTTGAAATAATTGGCAGGACCATTGTGCTGATACATGGTGACTACAATGGCCTGCATAGCCCCACTCACTCTGTAATGCCCTGAGCTCTTTACCCTGTAACCTGAWATCATCGGCAGGACAGCTGGGCAGCCATTGAGAAACAAAGCATCCTGCACTGATAGCTGCCATGTGGACAGTGTTTCGGCACCAAATGACTGCCACGGATCATTCAGGTAACTGCTACCCATCTGGTGGCTGAGGCAGGTTCCCCCCGAAACAATGACAAATCTACTGTAGCTATACTGACTTAAGCTATAAAATGAGTAACAAAATCCTCACTGCATGGAATCAGCGACGTCACCAGTGTTGAACGTTAAATCTTGCCGACTGTTTGATGCTCGTTGTTCTTTATCTTTCATAGAGAAGGTAACAGAGGTTTGGAACGTTGTAGTCCTTATCCAGGTCTATTCACAACCATTTTAGAGCTGAGACCATCATCAAGGGCTTTCCCCACCCACACTGGTCTAAACTGGGAGGTAGGAGTTGGAGGTGCAGTGGGATTACAGGGCATCAGAGGGGAGTCACAGAGGGTTTGTCTGAGTCAGAGACAGTTAATAGACCTAATCTGGGAGACAGTAAAACCTTGTTCGGAGTCCAGACAACCTCATGTCAACAACAACAACGTGGGATGGAACCAAGAGAGATTAGACTGTGATGTCATCATTCCTAAGAATCTTGAGGAAGTATACCGGCATAAAGAAGAGGGACCTCCCATTGAATGGGAGTGAATGGAACTGATTGGGACAGTTGGCACCCATGTACAACTTAATGTTTTGTAATGTATGTGGCATAATCAGTATAATCTTCCTTCTAATCAGGAAGGAAGATTCATCTAATCAAAATGTTTGTTTTCCTCTTTTCTGGATAAAAAAGAGGTTTCGGTGGTGCGCGTGGCATTTTTAAGCCAATTTCCTGCAATTCCCCAAATTTTTCCATTGAGCCGAGAAACATTTAGACAGTTTTAAAGAATGCAATTTCCTGCAATTCTATGCATTTTGCCATGGCTAATGCTCTGTTCTTTTGCCCGAACTGAATAACAAAATCAATACTGTTAAATGATTTGTTTTGGGAATTTTCAATTCCCCTAACAGTCTAGCTATTATTTTGGTGATTGTTAGTTCTCAAAGAATATACACTGCTCAAAAAAATAAAGGGAACACTAAAATAACACATCCTACATCTGAATGAATGAAATATTCTTATTAAATACTTTTTTCTTTACATAGTTGAATGTGCTGACAACAAAATCACACAAAAATTATCAATGGAAATCAAATTTATCAACCCATGGAGGTCTGGATTTGGAGTCACACTCAAAATTAAAGTGGAAAACCACACTACAGGCTGATCCAACTTTGATGTAAGTCCTTAAAACAAGTCAAAATGAGGCTCAGTAGTGTGTGGGGCCTCCACGTGCCTGTATGACCTCCCTACAACGCCTGGGCATGCTCCTGATGAGGTGGCGGAGTGGTCTCCTGAGGGATCTCCTCCCAGACCTGGACTAAAGCATCCGCCAACTCCTGGACAGTCTGTGGTGCAAAATGGCGTTGGTGGATGGAGCGAGACATGATGTCCCAGATGTGCTCAATTGGATTCAGGTCTGGGAACGGGCGGGCCAGTCCATAGCATCAATGCCTTCCTCTTGCAGGAATTCTGACACACTCCAGCCACATGAGGTCTAGCATTGTCTTGCATTAGGAGGAACCAGGGCCAACCGCACCAGCATATGCTCTCACAAGGGGTCTGAGGATCTCATCTCGGTACCTAATGGCAGTCAGGCTACCTCTGGCGAGCACATGGAGGGCTGTGCGGCCCCCCAAAGAAATGCCACCCCACACCATGACTGACCCACCGCCAAACCGGTCATGCTGGAGGATGTTGCAGGCAGCAGAACGTTCTCCACGCGTCTCCAGACTCTGTCACGTCTGTCACATGTGCGAGTGTGAACCTGCTTTCATCTGTGAAGAGCACAGGGCGCCAGTGGCGAATTTGCCAATCTTGGTGTTCTCTGGCAAGTGCCAAACGTCCTGCACGGTGTTGGGCTGTAAGCACAACCCCACCTGTGGACGTCGGGCCCTCATACCACCCTCATGGAGTCTGTTTCTGACCGTTTGAGCAGCACCATGCACATTTGTGGCCTGCTGGAGTCATATTGCAGGCTCTGGCAGTGCTCCTCCTTGCACAAAGGCGGAGGTAGCGGTCCTGCTGCTGGGTGTTGCCCTCCTACGCCTCCTCCACGTCTCCTGATGTACTGGCCTGTCTCCTTGTAGCGCCTCCATGCTCTGGACACTACGCTGACAGACACAGCAAACCTTCTTGCCACAGCTCGCATTGATGTGCCATCCTGGATGAGCTGCACTACCTGAGCACTTGTGTGGGTTGTAGACTCAGTCTCATGCTACCACTAGAGTGAAAGCACCGCCAGCATTCAAAAGTGACCAAAAATCAGCCAGGAAGCATAGGAACTGAGAAGTGGTCTGTGGTCACCACCTGCAGAACCACTCCTTTATTGGGGGTGTCTTGCTAAATGCCTATAATTTCCACCTGTTGTCTATTCCATTTGCACAACAGCATGTGAAATTTATTGTCAATCAGTGTTGCTTCCTAAGTGGACAGTTTGATTTCACAGAAGTGTGATTGACTTGGAGTTACATTGTGTTGTTTAAGTGTTCCCTTTATTTTTTTGAGAAGTGTATTATTAAAAAAATAAGTATGTGAAAAGATAATTGATGTATATCTTGTTTCAGTGGTTTAACTTTACACTGAAAGCGTTTTTCAATCCAAAAAATGTATTTAAAAAAATAAAGTTTGGACTTAGGAGTCCTGAAAAAACACCTGCCAAAGGGTTTCTACTGCAGTAAAATTCCTGCTCTTACTAACACTAACACCTACAAACTACGGTTGCTAATCTATGACTTGGAATCACCTAAAATCAGCATTTACCTCCTGGCAACAAATAATACTATTCCTGGAGATTTACATACGCCCAACCTCAGTCCGTCCAGTTTAGGCTGAAGTGTTGTTTACGTGTGAGCTCGATCTCACACTAACCAAGGGGTTGTGTTTTTATAATCCTCTTATCAGACAGCTGGGGGTCTATAAAATGTTGCGGTATCATACCCCATACACAATGGCACTAATTTTTCTGTTTGTTTATTTGTAACTTCTTTTTTTACCTCTTTTTTAAATAATGTTGCCGCTACCGTCTCATATGACCGAAAATGACTTCTGGACATCAGGACTGCAATTACTCACCACAGACTGGCAGAATCCTTTTTTTCCTTTAACGAGTCTGACGTGAACAATATGCTGCTTTCTCTGGAACTGGCCCAGATCCCCGTGCTTTCCCTGAAGAGGAGGCGGAGAAAAAGGGGCCAGAGGGCGGGCTGCTTTCTGAGAATTCGTAGGCGATCGAATAAACCTCCACTTCCTTCCATTCTGCTAGCAAACATGCAATCTTTGGAGAATAAAATAGTTGACCTACACAGAAGATTAAATTACCAACGGGACATTCAAAACTGTAATATCTTAAGCTTCACAGAGTTGTGGCTGAATGACGACACTATCAACATACAGCTGGCTGGTTATAAGCTGTACCGGCAGGATAGAACAGCGGCGTCTGGTAAGACAAGGGGCGGCGGACTATGTATTTTTGTAAATAACAGCTGGTGCACGATATCTAAGGAAGTCTCAAGCTATTGCTCGCCTGAGGAAGAGTATCTCATGATAAGCTGTAGACCACACTATCTACCACAATCTACATTTTAGTAGCCGTTTACATACCACCACAGTCAGAGGCTGGCACTAAGACAGCATTGAATGAGCTGTATTCCGCCATAAGCAAACAAGAAAACACTCACCCAGAGGCGGCGCTCCTAGTAGCCGGGACTTTAACGCAGGGAAACTTAAATCCGTTTTACCAAATTTCTATCAGCATGTTAAATGTGCAACCAGAGGGAAAAATACTCTGGACCACCTTTACTCCACACAGACGCGTACAAAGCTCTGCCTCGCCCTCCAATTGGCAAATCTGACTATAATTCTATCCTCCTGATTCCTGCTTAAAGCAAAAATTAAAGCAGGAAGCAGCAGTGACTAGAGCAATAGAAAAGTGGTCAGATGAAGCAGATGCTGAGCTACAGGACTGTTTTGCTAGCACAGACTGGAATATGTTCCGGGATTCCTCCGATGGCATTGAGGAGTACACCACATCAGTCATTGGCTTCATCAGTAAGTGCATCGATGACGTCGTCCCCACAGTGACCGTATGTACATACCAGAAGCCATGGATTACAGGGAACATCCGCACTGAGCTAAAGGCTAGAGCTGCCGCTTTCAAGTAGCAGGACTCTATCCCAGAAGCTTTTTAGAAATCCCGCTATGCCCTCCGACGAAACATAAAAAAGGGCAAAGCGTCAATAGAGGAGTAAGATCGAATCGTATTACACCGGCTCTGAATCTCGTCGGATATGGCAGGGCTTGCAAACCCAGTGACACAAGCCTACCAGACGAGCTAAACTACTTTTATCCTCGCTTCGAAGCAAACACTGAAACATGCATGAGAGCACCAGCTGTTCCGGAAGACTGTGATCACGCTCTCCACAGCTCATGTAAGACCTTTAAACAGGTCAACATTCACAAGGCCGCCGGGCCAGACGGATTACCAGGACGTGTACTGCGAGCATAAGTTGACCAACTAGCAAGTGTCTTTTTTCCACCTCTCCCTGTCCGAGTCTGTAATACCAACTTGTTTTAAGCAGACCACCATAGTGCCTGTGCCCAAGAACACTAAGGTAACCTGCCTAAATGACTACCGACCCGTAGCACTCACGTCTGTAGCCAAGAAGTGCTTTGAAAGGCTGGTCATGGCTCACATCAACACCCAGAAACCCTAGTCCCACTCCAATTTGTATACTGCCCCAACAGATCCACAGATGATGCAATCTCTATTGCACTCCACACTGCCCTTTCCCACCTGGACAAAAGGAACACCTATGTGAGAATGCTATTCATTGACTACAGCTCAGCGTTCAACACGATAGTGCCCTCAAAGCTCATCAAAAAGCTAAGGACCCTGGAACTAATCACCTTTTGCAACTGGATCCTGGACTTCCTGGGGGTGATGGGCTGCCCCCAGGTGGTAAGGGTATCAAATCAAATGTATTTATATAGCCCTTCTTACATCAGCTGATATCTCAAAGTGCTGTACAGAAACCCAGCCTAAAACCCCAAACAGCAAGAAATGCAGGTGTAGAAGCACGGTGGTTAGGAAAAACTCCCTAGAAAGGCCAAAACCTAGGAAGAAACCTAGAGAGGAACCGGGCTATGAGGGGTGGCCAGTCCTCTTCTGGCTGTGCCGGAAGGTGGAGATAACAGGAAACATGGCAAGTATGTTCAAATGTTCCATAAATGACCAGCATGGTCAAATAATAATAATCACAGTAGTTGTCGAGGGTGCAGCAAGTCAGCACCTCAGGAGTAAATGTCAGTGGCTTTTCATAGCCGATCATTAAGAGTATCTCTACCGCTCCTGCGGTCTCTAGAGAGTTGAAAACAGCAGGTCTGGGACAGGTAGCACGTCCGGTGAACAGGTCAGGGTTCCATAGCCGCAGGCAGAACAGTTGAAACTGGAGCAGCAGCACGGTCAGGTGGACTGGGGACAGCAAGGAGGAGTCATGCCAGGTAGTCCTGAGGCATGGTCCTAGGGCTCAGGTCCTCCGAGAGAAAGAACGAGAGAGGGTAGGTAACAACACATCCGCCACGCTCATCCTCAACACAGGAGACCCTCAGGGGTGCGTGTTCAGTCCCCTCTTGTACTCCCTGTTCACTCATGACTGCACGGCCAGGCACGACTCCAACATCATCATCAAGTTCGCCGATGACACAACAGTGGTAGGCCTGATCACTGACAAGACACCCTATAGGGAGGAAGTCAGAGACCTGGCCGTGTGGTGCCAGGACAACAACCTCTCCCTCAACATGATCAAGATAAAGGAGATGATTGTGGACTACAGGAAAAAGAGGACCAAGCATGCCCCCATTCTCATCAACGGGGCTGCAGTGGAGCAGGTTTAGAGCTTCAAGTTCCTTGGTGTCCACATCACCAACAAACTAACATGGTCCGAGCATACCAAGACAGTCGTGAAGAGGGCACGACAAAACCCCTCAGGAGACTGAAAAGATTTATCATGGGTCCTCAGATCGTCAAAAGGTTCTACAGCTGCACCAGAGAGCATCCAGACTGGTTGCATCACTGCCTGGTATGGCAAATGCTCGGCATCTACAAAGGGTAGTGCGAACGGCCCAATAAATCACTGGGGCCAAGCTTGCTGCCATCCAGGACCTCTATACCAGGCTGTGTCAGAGGAAGTACCTAAAAATTCAGCCACCCAGGTCATCGACTGTTCTCTCCGCTGTTGTATTTGGCGCATGTGACGAATAAAATGTGATTGGATTTGACACACACACACACAAATCAGATCAACACATTGCTAATGGCTAGGGGTTGTTTCTGGACAGGGCCAGAGACTCTTTCCTAAATCCTACAAAATCCCCCCCCCCCYCCCCCCMGCTTTACCCCGAAATCTGTATGTTTGTTTTACAACCACTCGGCTAAGTTGGTTGTGCCAGTAGGTCACCTCCTGGGTAATGAATTGTAATTCCGACTACAAATGCATTTATTATATTTCATATTCAAAACACGTTTTCATCAAAATGTACATTTTAAAACAAAATCCACATATAAAAATCAAACTGACATAACATTTACAATAGAATCACATGGGGGGGAAATTCATCGTAAAACAGGTAAAAGAATAAAAGGGAGACCCTGTTGAATCTGATCTCTTGTGTTAAATGAGGCTATAGTGGTGGTATGTGGTTCTATCTAGAAGGTGCAGTGGGGACAGACTCTTTAAAGGGGCATTCTACTGAAACGGTAAAGAATAACAGTTTTAACTGTTGAATTTCTGTGGAATGACCCTTTAATGCACCAACTTCAAACAAGAACCTGAGCTACAGCAACTCAATAGCAAGTCTTTTATATCCATCCTCAGTTGGATTTACGTCATTAAAGCAACATCTGATGTTAGGGSCTAATTTCTTGTTGACATGATGAGACATCTGCATGTACTGTATGTTTGAACGGCCCTGCTGGCCGGTGAAACAACTACATACGCTTATTGTCTAAGAAATCATATTTCCATATCACTGGCTGAAATGTCAATTTCCTGGTTGCTCAGCATGAGCAGATTCCGAAGGCGGTTACTGTGCCTAACTGCCTACATTTCCCATGTTTCCTATACTACCCACCGTGCCCCTCTGGTGTCTGTACAGGTTCAACACCAGGTCCCTGATTTCGTCTCGTTTCCTCCGCACCTGTTGCCGTGGGAACCAGTGTTCTAGGCGCAGGGGGAGCTCAAAGTGCACCACAGGGTCCTAAAGGGAGAAAGGTCAGGAGAGAGATACAAGGTGTCTGTAGGTGTATGCCAGCATATGTGTTTGTGTATGTTCTCATAAGAGAAAAACATAAGTAACCTTGCCTGAGACCAGAAGACTCAAGCTTTAGCTCAGTTGGCTAACATGGTCTTGAGTTGTTCAGACACACCAGTTCAATACCCGGCTGGTTACAGGTGGGAAGTGTGTGAATGTGTATGTATGTGTGCATTCTTATTTCAGGTACATAGTTACCTGCAGGAAACTCTCAACGTATTGCAGCAGGTATAGGCCGCAGTCACTGCTGTTGTCCTGTAGAGGGACTTTACAGTGGGAGCCTCTCATCTGCTCAGAACTGAACTCACGCACAGAGCCCTGACGCACCTCCCACTCTGACTGCAAGTACCTGACACAGAGACACAGAGAGAGAGAGAGTACATTTAACACCCATAAGGAACATATTCACACACACACACAAACACCCTTCCATTCTGTCTACAGATATCTAACACACACACACAGGCATATACACACCCATTCTGTCTACAGATATTTAACACACACGAAAAGTGAACACACTCACTCCCGTAAGAGTTTGAAGACACGCTCATGGAGGGAGAACTTGAGGGAGTCCATGATGAGAATGCAGGGTCTGAGATAAGAGAAAAGCATTTCACAATTGCATATAAACATCCAGTTATGAGCTCTTTGTATGTGTGTGTGTGTGTCTTTCCACTCACCTTTTACAGACATTCTCTCTGTGGCAGGTCTTCTCAGTGCAGTCCTAGGGAGAAGAAGAATGACAGAAGGTAAGAAAGAGAACCGAGGGAGAGAGACGGAAAACAATGAAATATGAGAACTTGAGAGCCAACATAAGAGTCCTAAAGACAGTTGTGTCTTACCGGAGGACCAGAAGGGGGCTGGAGTACTGAGTCACCCTGGACAACACTCTCTGAAACTACAGAGGAAACATCATCATCAGCAGCATTATCCTCCTCATGTTCCATCCCAGGGTTTCAGTAGTTCTTACGGTCATGATGTATGTTATCGCAGCACAGTGACATAGAGAATGGATTGTGTCTTAGTCTCATAAAAACACAGTAGATTAAAGCCTATTTAGTTCCGGCGTCATTCCCGGTTTCTGTCTGTGACTGGTGTTCTGATTGTTTTTGGATTACAAAAAACCAGAACAGCTCTTAAACAATTCTCTCTCCTAAATGTTCTGGCTCCATCCTGCTACAGCTTTAGTTTTTCATTCTGTGCCCAAATACATCTGAAAGAAGGTGCATTTATCTAGACTACCCATAGTCATACTTCCTAGAGCAATGCAAATATTCACTCATGTTGAAATATTATGTACGTTTGATGGTTTCACAAAGGTCTAACGTCCTGTGAGAGACATAATGAGAATAGTTTAGTCACACATACCTGTAAGTGTCAGTTTGTCTTGGTTGTCAGTGTTGGTGGGACCAGGGGGAACATCAGTGACACCATTAAGCTTTTCAGACCCGGAGGCCTTCTCTTCAGCCTGGGCCTTGCCTGGCTTCTCCCCCCCTGTTCCCCTCAGCGAGGCTGGGCTGCTCCACTCCTCACACTGGGGATCCTCCAGGCCAGGGAAGCAGATCACCACCAAGTACCAGTGGGCTCTGTCATACAAGGAAGAAAGCACTATAAGTCACATGGTTTATTGATGTGCGTGTATGTGTGAGTGTACTTCTTTTCCTACATTATCAGGACCCCAAATTTCCTAAAAGGGTAGGAATTAGTTAAAATGCTATTTTAAGCTCAAGGGTTAGGTTTATGGTTTTGGGGTTAAGAGTGGGGTTAGGTTTAGGGTTAAGGAAAACAGAATGTGTAATAGTAAAAAAAAAAGTTTTTTTAAATCAAAACTGTGTGTGTGTGTGTGTGTGTGTGTGTCACTCACTCCTGATTGACAGGCACAAACAGGAAGTCTTTCTTGAAGATGTCCACATGTCGTGTCCATGTCTTCACTCTCTGGTGCCGCCGCTGCTGCGCTCTGGAGACAGACAACACACACATGTAACATACACTGCAATACAAATGCATGAATGATAAACCAAAATACACACACACACTTACGAGATGCTGGTGCTGTCCTCACTTGCGTTGTCTCTGCGTGTGAGCTGCTTGTAGAAGAAGCTGCTGAAGACATGAGAGCGATCAGCCACATCTTGTGGAGCCCTCTCCAGGAGCAGATACCTGTTGGGACAGAGACAGAGCCGTGCAGGGGTTGAAACTGTCCTCCATTTTGACCCAAACTGTTTTTTTGTTGTGTACAGAGGATGTCTCCGTTAGGGTAGATACTCCATGCAATCACACTCACTTGAGGTAGAAATCGATGATGACATCATTCAGGAACTGGCCATTGTCAAGGCACTCCAGATCTTCTGTTGTCACGGTGATCCCTCCTTTGGAAGGCGGTGGAGGAAACTGGATCAACCTAAGAACAGGAGGATGAGAAAGAAGTTGAGCCATATATCTACACGTTTCTCTACAGCAAGTGTCTCCGTCTCAGGTCCTGGAGATTCATTGGGTGTGCAGGCTAACACACCTGTTTCAAAGACTCAACAAGTTGTGTAGCTTGCCTGCGTGTGGGGCCCTGGTGTGTGTACCGGGTCCAGTTGGAGCCAGGCTTGGGGCCCAGGTACACAGAGTAGGAGCCTCTGGTTCTGTGGTGACACACTGTGTACACGGGTCTGGGCTGGACTGGACTCCCCTGGAGGGGTGACAAATGACAGAGGTAGTATAATGGGTTACTTGTTGTCAATTTGATTATTAAATGTTACAAGCTTAGGGTTTTGTTATGGTTGAGCTTATTGACATCAGTCACACACACATCCGCACTCAAACACACTCAAAGTACTACCAACCTCAGTGAGGGGTACGATCTCTACCTCCCTCTGCTCCTCCTCCATCTGTACGTCTGTCTCTGTGTCTGGTAGTGTCTGTGACTCCCCCTCCACCTCTCGGTCCAGAGGGTCCAGCTCCAGCCCAGGTGTGTCTCTGTTCTGTTCTGGTTCTTGGTCCTGGTCTGGCTCTGTCCCAGGCTTGGCACTGTTATGGCCCAGTAGGGAGAGTAGCTGCGGATCCAGTCCAGTTCTGCTGACCAGCACCAGACTGTCATCCAATGACAGGAGGGGACTGTGGAGGTCAACAACCCAGTTGACAGGAGAGCTGCCACGGAGCCGTGCAGCGTCGACGTGCGGGGTGTTGTTGAGACAGATGATGTCGAGGATGGAGCGAAGGAGAGCCCCCTCCACCCCCTCCAGAGGGTCGCACAGAGTGAGCAAGAGAAAGGGACTGGCTTGACCTGTGAACACACACACATTCAAACAACACAATCAAATACATTTGCATAGCACATAGGCGTACACACACTTGAGCAAACACCACACACACACTTTGGTTCCAAAAGGCAGGCTCTCACCAGTGGGTGGGTCTAAGGCCTGTTTGATTGACAGTTCACTCAGGTCTTCTTGGACGGCGGCTGCCTGGGTGTCTGACACGTAGAGGAGGAGGAGGGCGGGGGGGGGCTGCCCCCTCTCCCCCTCACCCTCCCACCCCAGCCCTCTCTCCTGTAGCTCCTCCCTGTCCCAGACGCTGTACCGCCACAGCTGACAGCGCTCCACAGTCACCATCACTTCTACCAGGCCCGAAGGCTCTGAAGACAGAGGGGAGAGAGAGGGGTCAACAACCTGGTCATCTAAACCTGGGGCTTATTCAGGAGACAAAGACCAGGAAAACTTACTATTCCACATACAGTAGTGATCAGGAGTCACAGGGGAAAGCACGTTAGCTCTCTGCAGACAGATTTCACCAGCAGAAAGGTGAAAAAGAGCACAAAAGCCCTGAGGGTCTCACACACACACACACAAAGACACACACGTGTGCACTCAGCTGAAGATGAGGATGGTATGCAGACAGACAGGAGGACCACAACAGGATCTATTTCAAGACAGAGTTTTTATATAGCCACCACACGAGGGGCTAGCGACCAGAGGGGCTAGCGACCACACGCGGTCTCGTTCAGGTTGGACCAAGTAATAATGCCATTGTTCCAAAAGGATTAAAGGTTAAATAGAGGACCAGGACTGGATGGTAAAAGCTGTGGCGACAACACAAAACAAGATCCAGGGGTGCTGAATTACCTTGAATTGGTATGATGATTCTTTGGTTTGTGATCTGCAGAGGAGGAAAGAAAGGGCCACACGTCACATAAGCACTGCAAGAGTACAAGCCACTATGTATTGAATGTTTATTCTAGTATGTACTGCATCTTCTCCACAGTCGGAGCACAGTGTTCAGAGCATTACCCTGAGGTTCCCGCTGGCCTCCCCACGGACCCCCCCACAGTGCAGGGAAGAGAAGGGCAGGCCCATATTCTCAGAGTCCTCAGTGCTGGGGAAGGGGGCCACCCCAAATCCTGTCACCACCACAGGCACCAACTGAAACAAACACACACACAAACACTTTGATAAGTGACACACACAAGTGCATGCAAGCACACAACAACCATGCTTTCTGATAACAAGGGCACAAGAGAATCCAGATAAACAAGGAGACATAGAAAGGGTTTGTGTGCGAGAGACTTAGTTAATCAACAGATCGGTTTAACATACACTATATATAGACAAAACTATGTGGACACCCCTTCAATTTAGTGGATTCGGCTATTTCAGCCACATGCGTTGATGACAGGTGTATAAAATCCAGCACACAGCCATGCAATCTCCATAGAAACATTGGCAGTAGATTGGCCTTACTGAAGACCTCAATGACTTTCAACATGGCACAGTCATAGGATGCCACCTTTCCAACTAGTCAGTTCATCAAATTTCTGCTCTGCTAGAGCTGCCCCGGTCAACCGTAAGTGCTGTTATTGTGAAGTGGAAACGTCTAGGAGCGACAACGGCTCAGCCGCAAAGTGGTAGGCCACATACTCTCACAGAACAGGACCGGCAAGTGCTGAAGCGCATAGCTGGTAGAAATCGTCTGTTCTCGGTTGCCAGAAGAGTGGAAGCTGTTATAGCAGCAAAGGGAGGACCAACCTCATATTAATGACCATTATTTTGGAATGAGATGTTCGACAAGCAGGTGTCCACATACTTTTGATAATGCAGTGTATGCGTGTTCATTTGTTTGTGGTGCAGCCGAGGGCATTTGGCTCGTCCTCCTATGATTTGACCGACTACATTACGTGGGAGCTACAGTATCCCCACACCGGCCTCTAAAGCCTGGCAGGCAGCAGGTGGTGGTTCTACCCCCTCGGGCCAGTCTAGTCACGCAACGCCCTCCCTCACTAACACCACCTGACTCTGTACTCTCATCCCTCTGTGAGCAGCCCTTTGTGACATCACTGTAATCTATACTCTTGAGTCGCTATTCACAATTTCCACACCATAGGGGAAAACACTGGGAGTTCTCACAATGACAATAGGTGTATTTTATATAGCGCTTTTCATACAAAATCTCAGTCGCTTTTAAACTAGCAGAAAACCTCAACTGACGGCAAAAAATTTTTTWATTTACATGTTGCTCATGAGTGCATTTCACACTTCTTTTAGATTAGAATTGGATTGTAAGGCTCGTATGAATGTCCTGCTTAACATAACGTTTGTGTCATGTCGCCAATCAACTGCATTATACTTCTTTTTTTTTAAACACTTAAACCGGTAAAAATGCCCTTTGGCTAGCTTTGCTACCAGCCTATGTCAATGAGCGTTAGTGTAGAACACGGGGATGTGTGAAGCCTACTCCTCAGCCTGAAGTGTCTGAACAGCTAGCTTTACACGTGGAGCTGACTGGTAAGACGCTTCAAGAGGGCGGTCATATGTTCTAGCAAGGCAGTGGTTCTGGGATCGAGCATCGGTATTAGCCGAACCAGGAGGAAGTGGTACTCACTAAGCAAGCAGCATGTCCCCTATTCTGCCCTCTGTGATGTCATCCATTGTGAGATCCCCCTATTCCATCCTTTGTGATGTCAGAAGTTGTTTTTGCCCACCTGAGAGTGCATCTCTGCCACCATTTGTTCCTGAGAATGATTTCTCTGGGGCTTAGACTCACTAGCGCCAGTCTGTGGCCGAAGGACTGAACTGCGGAACGGGGTGACTACCTCCTCCTCATCACTGGAGAGAACAACTAGAAAACACACACACACACACAGATTAAACCTGTTGCAGTGAAATACTGTTACACACTAGGCTTGGGCAGTATACTGTATACTGAGATATTTTGAAATAAAGAGCGTATGATTTTCAAAATTCTAATTTTCTAAATTCTAATTAAATTCAGGTACATTTGTTAACAACTAGCACATGGCGCAAACAGAAGTGGATGTGATGTGACCTCCACAGTTGAGCAGCAAAGAGAGGTGATCAAGTTACAATAGAAATTCACTACTAATGTTTGCCAAGTAAATATCTTATAACTAGTATAAGTTAACTATCTCCAGCTCAAGGCTCCAGCTATGCATTTGATTTGCTAACTTGCTAGCTATAGGTGGCTAACTTATAAAATCAGAAGATTCTTGGTTACAGCAGACTATCAATCCCCTCCTGGATCAAGTTCGAGTGTAGTCCTTTGAGAACTTAATGAGCTGGGTTGTCTGTCCTTGCATTTAGTTTATGTTCGCTTGCGCTTGTTAGCATTTACGTAGCGCCCGCTATGGGATTTCACAAGTACTTTGTTAGCATACTTATTTATTTTTTACGTTTGCAAAGAAATAGCCGCCCTTGTGTGCACTACCGGTAATACCGTATGGTACTGGAACGGTATGGACATCTGGATAACACCCAACCCTATATTACACACACACGCCTGTGGTGTAATGGACTATGAAACAAAGACAGGGACAGCAATGCTGTCCTGCTATGTTGGGGGGGCAGTAACCATAGCAATGGCAAAGTGTTGTAGGCCACAGCTAGTGCTATGTTGGGGGGGCAGTAACCATAGCAATGCAAAAGTTTGTAGCCACAGCTAGTGCTATGTTGGGGGGCAGTAACCATAGCAATGGCAAAGTGTTGTAGGCCACAGCTAGTGCTATGTTGGGGGGGCAGTAACCATAGCAATGGCAAAGTGTTGTAGGCCACAGGCTAGTGCTATGTTGGGGGGGCAGTAAACCATAGCAATGGCAAAGTGTTGTAGGCCACAGCTAGTGCTATGTTGGGGGGGCAGTAACCATAGCAATGGCAAAAGGTCTGCTAGGGCCACAGCTAGTGCTATGTTGGGGGGGCAGTAACCATAGCAATGGCAAAGTGTTGTAGGCCACAGCTAGTGCTATGGCACACACATGCAAGCACACATATACTTTTTTTTGCACACAAAAAGGCGATACTGGCAGAGACATATACACACACACTGGGCATACTGACAGTCGCAATCACACACCCAGTTGTCATCATTAACAGACACTGAAGGGCTCAGGCTCAGCGCCCGAAGCAGAAAAATAGACTACATTTAGCAACGGTCATCAAAATTGTTAAAAGGTTTTAAAACAATACTAATAAATAAAACAGGCAAAGAATGAAGATACTCTAAACTTTTAGCATTTTTAAAATCCATCAGATATGGACTGAATTATGGCACATAAAACATTTTACTGGCACGGACAAATAATTAATGGATTTCAGGGATTTCACTTTTTTTTTCTTAGAATGCACTCATATGTTCTAATGGTATTATGTATTTTTTTAATATGTTGTGTTAAAAATAAAGATGATGTGCCTCATTTGCATAAATACACTAACATAGAGGTGGAACAGGGCTGCACCCACCTTCTCCGTCTTCCCCACCTGCTCCGTCTTCTCTACCTGCGCCCACCTGCTCCGTCTTCCCTACCTGCTCCGTCTTCTCTACCTGCACCCACCTGCTCCGTCTTCCCTACCTGCACCCACCTGCTCCCGTTCTTCCCTACCTACCCACCTGCTCCGTCTTCCCCACGCTTGCACCCACCTGCTCCGTCTTCCCTACCTGCCACCCACCTGCTCCTCGCTCCTCTTCCCTACCTGCACCCACCTGCTCCGTCTTCCCTACCTCGCACCCACCTGCTCCGTCTTCCCTACCTGCACCCACCTGCTCCGTCTTCCCTACCTGTCCCACCTCCTACTCTTCCCCACCTGCTCCGTCTTCCCTACCTGCACCCACCTGCCTCTTCCCCACCTGCTCCGTCTTCCCTACCTGCACCCACCTGCTCCGTCTTCCCTACCTGCACCCACCTGCTCCGTCTTCCCTACCTGCACCCCCACCTGCTCCGATCTTCCCTACCTGACACCACCTTCGTCTCGTCCCACCCACTGCCACACCTCTCCATCCTTTACCTACCTCACCCACGCTGCGTCTCCGTCCTCCCTAACGCATGCACCCACCTGCGTCCGTCTTCTCTACCTGCACCCACCTGCTCCGTCTTCTAACCTGCAACCCACCTGCTGTTCCCGTATTCAATGCATCATCCTTTACCTGCACCCACCTGCTCCGTCTTCCCCCTTCCCTACCTGCACCCACCTGCTCCGGTCCTCTACCTACCGCTTCCCACCTGCTCCGTTCTTCTACCTGCACCCCCTGCTGCCGTACCTCCCCTACCTGCTCCACTCCACCTGCTCCGTCGTCTCTCCCCTCCTGCCACCCCACCTGCTACACCGTCTCTCCAACCACCCACCTCCCGTCTTCTCCCTACCTGCACCCACCTGCTCCGTCTTACCTCGTCACCCTGCTGCCGTCTCACCTGATCCTTATCCTTCATTCAACTGCCCCCACAACTGCGCTCCGTCTTCCCCCACCGCCAACCCACCTGCTCCGTCTCCCCACCTGCACCCACCGCTCCGCTTCCCCACCTGCACCTCTTCCCTACCTGCACCCACCTGCTCCGTCTTCCCTCACCTGCACCCACCTGCTCCGTCGTCCCCACCTGCTCCCTCTTCTTCTACTGCACCCAACCTGCTACCGGTCACGCTTACCACACATGAACAATCACACAACCATGCTCCCGTTCTCCTACCTCCAGCCCACCTGCTCCGTCTTCCCACCTCTCCTCTTCGTTCGCACCCACCATTCTACCGTCTGTCCCTGACAAAGCACCACCGTAGCTCCGTCTTCCCCACCTGCACCCACCTTGCTCCGTTTCTCTACCTCCCACCTTGCTCTCCCACCACCACCTGCCCGTCTTCCCTTACCCTGCCACCACCTGCCTCCGTCTTCCCAACCACCCACCCTGCCCGTTCCCTAACACCCACCTGCTCCGTCTTCTCTACTCTAGCATCCCACCGCACCGTCTTATCTGAGCCCACCTGCACCCACCTCTCCGTCTTCCCTTTTAATCACTGCACCCATCCATGCTCCGTTCTTCTCATAACCAGCACCCAACCTGCTCCTCTATCTCATAAGCCTAGCAAGCCCACTACCTCAGACATCTACCGTACAGGACCCCTTTCCAGCGCTACCCACACCTCCTATGCGTCCCTATACCCACCCTGACATCACACTTCCACATACACTGCACCCACCCCCACCGCCTCTCTTCCCTACCTGCCTAATCCCCCACACGCTGCCTCTTCCCTACCTGCACCCAACGCTGCTGCTCTTTCGTCATCTCCCAAGCCTGCTGCCGTTTACTCTTCTCACACTGCATCACCCCACAGCCTGCCACCGTCTTGCTGGCACCACCTTAGCTCAGCCACCCCACCCTCCCGTCTTCCCTACCTGGCACCCACCTGGGGTCCGTCTTCTCTATGACGCGCCTGCCCACCACACACGATGCACACCAGAGTCTCCCCAAGCCTGCAAGCACACGCATATGCAGCCAGTCTCTTCCGCTAACACTCCACGCCACCTGCGTCATGCCGTGCTTCCTCCATCTCGTGACGTCCTACTGCCCGCTAAACGCATACACCTTCTACCTCTGAGCGTCCGTCGTTCCCACCCTACCTGCACCCACTCTGCGTCCTTCTTCCCCGACCTGCACCTCCCAAACTCTCGCACTCACGTCATGCCCAGCCCAACTGCCACCGTCTTCCAGACACCTGCACACACCGATGGGCTACGTACTTACACATCTCTACCTGCACCCATTGCCTGCGCTTCCGAGTATCTCTCCAGCCGACCTATCGATCCGTCTTTCTTCTACCTGCAGTCCCTACACGCTCTAGCAACCCGTTTTGTCTTCCCGTACTCTGCAGACCACCGCCCACCTGCGCTCCGTGCGTCTCTGCGCTCTTACCTCGTCCAAGACCCACCTGCGTCAGAGTTAACATATTCCCTCTTATCCTGCCTAGATCCCACCCGTGACGTCAACTACATATTCACACCCCACTCCATCCGTTTCTCGTACCTGTTGCCTCTAGCTCCACGCTGCACCTGGCTCTTCCCTACCTGCAAACCACCTGCTCCGATTCTTCCGCAATACCACATGTCACACACACGCTTGCCTCCGTTCTTTCGCTAGCTCTTCACACACCATCTTGCTTCCGTCTTCCCCAACCTGCTCCGTCTTCTCTACCTGCCCCACCTGCCAACTCTGTCGTGTCCCACAAACCTTCCACCCGATCCCTGCTCGTATTTGACTCCCTACTATGACAACCCAACCACTGAGCGTCCGTCTTCTCCCACATACACCATCTCGACTACCTGCTAACCTTCCACCTCTGATCTCTGCACCCACCTGCGTCCGTCTTCCCTACCTGCACCCACCTTGCTCCGTCTTCGATAACGCCTAGCTGCCTCCATCTCTTATCTCTTATCTCCTAACATCCCTGCCTACCTGCTCCGTCTTCTCGCGGCCTAACTTCTGCACCCATCGCTATGTTTCTGCGTCTTAGCAACACCTTTGCAATCTACTCCAGCCTGTCGCTCCTTCTCGTCACCTACCGCCATTCGCCAACCCGGCTCCGTCTTCCCCACCTGCTCCGTCTTCGTCACCTGCACCCACCTGGGTGCACCGTCTTCCCTACCTGCACCCGCACCCTGCGTCCGTCTTTCCCTACCTGCACCCAGCGCTGCGTCCTTTGGACTATCAATTGCTACCCCACACCCCAACCATGCTCCGTCTGCTTCTCGCTTACCTGCGACACCACCTGGACTCCGGTTACATTCCCTTATCCCACGCCACCTCTCCCGTCTTCACCCACCTGCTCCGTCTCGCCTACCTGCACCCACCTGCACTCCGTCTCCCTACCTGCCACCGTCTTCCCACCTAGCTCCTGTCCTTGCTCTACCTGGCACCCAACACTGCTCGCGTCTTTCCCCAAGCCGGCTCTGCCGTCTTTTCCTCTACTTTGCACACCCATCGTCTTGCACACAGTACTTCCCCACTACTCTGCACCTCACCTGGCTCCGTCTTCCCTACCTTTGTACGCCTACCTGCTTCCGAGTCTTTCGCACCTCACGGCTATCCCACCTGCACCGTCTTCTCCTAAAGCGATCTATCCACTCGTGTCTCCGTTCTTCCCTACAATGACACGCAGCCTTGCTATCTCTCTTCACCATACCGTGGCACCACACCCTGCGTCCACGTCTCTCCCCTACCCTAGCACCCACCTGCTACAGCGCTCGTATCCACCTGCACGCTCACCACATGCTCCGTACTTCACCCACCTGCACCGTGCGTTACCCCACGCTGCACCGTCCTTCCCCACCTGCTCCGTCTTCCCTACCTGCACCCACCTGCTCCGTCTTCCCCACCTGCTCCGTCTTCCCCACCTGCACCCACCTGCTCCATCTTCCCTACCTGCACCCACCTGCGCTGTCTAGCCTCATTAATTACTGTTGTATAATTCAACAAGTGTGTCAATAGCAGGATAAGTTTCTAGACGGAGTGTTAAATCTCAGATGAAGCTTTATCGTTCTTAGAGATGCAACAGAAAGACAATGTATTCCATTGAGCTCATTTCAGCCATTGCCGGGGTGTCTGACAGGTCATTATAAAAATGTCTGTGGTCGTAACGCTAATGAAAGGCACAAGCAAGAGTATGAAAGAGTTGCAGGAGTAAAATGAAAGCAAATAATCGAGTGAGATTTAAGTGACAAGTGGATTTGACCCCTCAAACAGAGGAAATATAAGGTATACAGATGCTCAGGTGGGCAGGGCATGCACGTTGTTACTACATTATAATGTAACCACTCCAGGAGGGGGAGGAATCTGTGTGTTTCTTTATTTCTGTATGTTTGTTTCAATAAGAGAGATGGGGTGAAAGAAGCACACACAACAGGAGTGAAGGTATGCAGCATACAGTGTGCTCTATACTCACTGGGTTCAGCAGGGCTGGGTTTGGGTGACCTATCCTGGCTGGAGGACAGGCACAGCCTCAGGGTTCCTCTCCTCTCCTTTCCACAGCTGGGGTTAGAGGGGCTAACAACTTCCTCGTCTTCCCCCACAGTGACAACCATCAAGGTCCCGTCAAAGTCAGAGGGATCCACCTCTACCTCTATGGATGCTACATTGGTGTCTCTGGCCCCTGTCCCCTCCAGACAGAGCCGTTTTGGGAGAAGTCCTCCCACGCCTCTGGACTCCCCGGACAGGCGCAGCACGCTCCCCCTGGAGCGCCTGGAGGTGTCTGTGGTCAAGCTCTCCACCGCTCCATCCTTCATCCATCCATCCTTCATCTGTCCATTACAGTAGAGCCCAGACTCCCTCCTACATCTCTCCCACTGGAAACAGAGGGATAAAGGTTGTGTTAAGCTGGGGGCTGGTTGTCTATGGTTTCTAGCTTTCAGGTTTTTGGCTTTAGCCTTAAAGTCAGACAACTTTAATGTCAGTATTAAGGTAACTTCTATCCAGAGATCCTACCTCAGCGCGTGTGGATTCACTTGAACCTGAATTGGACTTCCTGGTCCTGGTGGATTGTGGGTAACGCTGTTTCTGGTGCCTGTCCCCCTCAGTAAAGGTCACCTCCTCCAGGGGTACCCCAGACCTGCGCCTCCCTGACACACTACCCTCTGCAGAGTAAAGGGACGGTGATAAAGTTATCACACCAGATACAATAAATGTGTTCCTACTCTCCAGAAAGTAGGTCAGCAGATATGGAAAAACAAACGACCGTAGAGAATTAAATCAACGTTGCCTGTGTATGTGGGTGTGTGTGTAAGAGAGGAAAAGAAAGGTGCAGATTCAGCAGGTCTTTGTTTTACAGCTCTATAAAGTGTTTGTTTATTTACAACAGGCTTGAATCCAGGAATACTGCAGAGCCTTTCCAATAAGGAGAACCCTCGGGGGGGGGGGGGCAGGACGGTAGGAGTGTGTGTGTGATCTTCACTGCATCTCTTGGGCCTCATAAACGTTGCATAAATGTAACACTAAATATCTGTATAATTTCGGAAAAGATTGCGCACGCAGAAAAATATTGTGATTATTAATTTGGCGCACGCCATACATACATACATGCATGTTTCCCATTATAAACCAAACCTGTCGTAAACTTGTGCGCGCCTGAACGAGCATTATAACTCCGCCTGAAAAAACACCCATCATTCACCTTTTATGGTGACAATAACGCCCGTATGTGCTGTATACTTTGGAAGTATTGGAATTAGGCCAAGACAGTATCTAAAGGAAATAGCAATGCATGGCAAACTTGATCAAATGTCTTTGGAGGTGTTGGCAGAATGTTTTCTTTTGCAGTGACATTTGCTGTATATGACCATTTCTGAAAGACAAAAACAATTGCAAATTGTTGTGGACCTGTAAACAGATTCTTCGAATGCAATAACGTTTTACCTTCACTTTTCCCCAAACCTAAATAAGCCCGCGAATTCTGAAACGGTGTCTACTCTGATAAAATGTTAAACTACAGTAGGCCTAGTTACAGTGGTAGCCTATACATCTCAATGCAAAAGATCAACTGTCTGTTCACCGGTTAAATTCTACTGTGTTATAAAACTACACTCCCTGTCAGATGCATAGAGCAAAAACTTGTAGTTATGATAGCATTTAACTGAACTAGTTAAATTAAGGTTCAATAAAAACAATGATAATATCTAATAGGCCCAATTAAATGAGAGATGCACACTGTACATTTGGCATCTTGTTATTATATTTAGCTAGGCTACATGTTTTTTGTTATAAATAAGAGTGCCATATATTCCACATTTGCACAAGGCTACTACTTTTGCCTTCTTGTAATGCAATACTTCAACCACTAGAAACTGTGCGTACTCATGGTCTAAAGTTTGAGGGAAGATAAGCACATTCTCATGTCAAGTTCAGTTTTGAAAAAAAATTCAATTTTTGAGTGAAAACTGGCGGACACATGTTTCAGGGCATATTTTGTGCGTACGCCCCTGGTCCTCACCGTTCTCCTCTCCTATTATCACTTCTTTCATCTCCTCTTCTTCCTCTGACCCCCCTCTGTGGTGTGACCTAAACAAGAGAGAAAGAAGGAAAGAAAGTCAGAAGCCACCCAAACAAAATTCTACTGTCTGTATACTTACTCTGTGTTTTAACTCGATCGCTCACTGGCATCCTAAATTCAGCAACATTTAACCCAGCATTACCTCGTCTCCTTGCGGGTCGAGGTGGGTGTGTCGTGGTCATGGGGTCTCTTTCTGTATTGGGGATCATCTCTCCGATCCTCTCCCCCCTCTCTGCTGCTCTGAGACACCCTCCTCTGCCCACTCCCCAACCACGACTCTCTCTTTCTCTCTCCATTGCCAGTCATCAGGCCACGCCTTTTCTTGTCCAGGTAGGCCAGCCCCTGTTCAGTCTTTAAAACGTCCGTGAGGACCAACTGGATCTGCCTGATGAAGGAAGGAACGGAACCAGTCAGAACCTTTACAGCTCTACGACCATTCTGTGTCATCATGACCTGATATGACATTCCGGCTTATATGATAACCATTCTGACCATGTACATGTTAGTTAACCAATAGGGAAACTGTGTGAGGCTATAGGGGGAGGGGCAGACAGGTGGAATGGGGTTGATAGTACCAGGCAGTGTGTCTGTGTGGTAAAGATAAGCACTGCTGCTGTAGCTATATCTCTACAGTACCAGTAATGGTGGTGTACCCAGAGCATGTAAGCTACCTTTGAGAATAATACTTAGGGGAAGAGCCCCATCTGTGGAACGTTTAGAAAACTGCACCCAATGACAAGGTGGCTTAATTCTACTTTACCGTGCAAAGGCTCCCAATTAGTTCACAGATAATAACATGACTTCAAATGTATATTTTGGCAGTATAAGAGTAAGACAAAGGCTGTATCTTACTAAGTGACCGTGTTATAGAGTAAAATCAACTATGAACCTACAACAATCTAACCAGACTACGTATGCTTGCTTCCTAACATAACTTTCCATCTGTGGCTCCATAAATGCTGCTCCTCACCTGTCCATTGCTGCTTGGGCTAAAGCCACCTGGCCATGATCCAAAGAGATGGATCCATTCTGCTGACGGGAATCTTGGAGTTTGATTCTGTCTCCAGCAATCTGGGACCAATGAATCTGTTGGAGAAAGGGAGGCAGGAGGAAAGTTACTGACCCACTGCCCTGACCACAATATTAAAACCTTGGGGAAAAAGGTTAAAGGTGAAATCTGTCGTTTCATTTATTTTCAGTCATTTTAATGTTGTGTGTGTGAAGGAGAGAGGGACAGAAGGTGAGAAAGTTTTGGGGTCAGCTAAGGTCTTTCAGGTATAATTGTGTTTCTTACTAAATGTTTGACCCCATAAGCCCTACTTAGTGTGCCCTACTTAGGCTAGGCGAACTGAATGAGTGTGCTCGCATTCTCCCTTAAAAGACCTTTGATTGAAAAGTCGCAATAGTACCGTAGCCAGTATACACTTCCTCAGAAGTCTGAATTAATCTAACATAACTCAAGACATCTGTCATTCATTTTTTTGTTGTTGTTGAAATATTAGTCGCACAATTTTACATCTAACTAAGATGTTTGGTGCAGTTTTTCTCAACTGAAAAAATGTACATGAAAGCGATTCGTCTCTCGTTGAATGACGACAAACACTTCATTAAAGAATCCCTACTGTTGACCAATCACAGACGAAAAGGCGTAGACTTCGGCTTGCCTCAAGAAAAAAATACCGTGTGCACGAACAACCGAGAAAACCCTTGCCGAAAACCAAAACGAACAGAAACGTCGTCATGATATATGCACGAACTGTTTCAGATGTTTACCATGCGGACGCCTTAAGAGAAAGGTTACCCAAAGAGAATAACATCTACCTGTGCCTCTTCATTCCCACATCCCAACTCTGAAGAAAGGAGGGTCTTAGGGATTTTGAGTGGACTTCCCATCTAAAAAGCAGAAAGGGGTACTGTTACTATGCTCACTATTATTGATTATATTTCTTGCACACTGACTGAGAAAAAGACTAGGAATCCCAATGAATGAATATAACCAGGCAGGCCAGACATACTTGAGTGTTATCCACCTTGTCAACGGCCAGTGAAATGGTTAGAGCTCTCCTGTGGTCCATCATGACCAAGCTATGGTCCCTCAGGGCTTGATGGACACTCCTTCTCCAGAGCCTCCTGTCACCAACCAAGGCAGCGATGGCGATGCAGCAAGAAAGATCTGCAGCAGACACACATGGTATACATTCACTTTCATATCTGTCAGTTTAAATGTGCATACCTTGGGGATGTATGTTGTTAAATACAGTATCAGGTACGTGCAAGTGTGATTATTTTTAGTTTGTACTTAATGTGTAATGCTTTTGCCATGACAAATACAAGTATTGTTTATAAACTTGCAATAGCAGTTAGTAAGCAACTACAGGTTCATTATGGGTACATGTTCTGTATCTCTCAATCCACAAGAACAGCAGCATCTTGACAGGTCAGTGTGGTGCATATATTTTACAGCATTAGCATGCTATAGTCCATGGGCCAGGTCGGGCTCACTTGGGAAGACGATGTCTCAGTGATTTTCTTGAAGGTCTATGTCCCTAGAGTTGTGCGATAGCAGTGCTGCAAAGGCAGCTTTCTCTGTGTTATTACGATTTCTTTCATCCCTCCATCCCATTCATTTTTCACCATAGTGGTTTTACCAGCTGAAAAACAATGTCAGTATTCTTAAAGTTATTGCTCACATATACACTTTAATCATATATCATTGAAAGCTTAGATTCGCAGCTATCCATCATTTTTGGAAGGTTAGGTATAAATGGCTTTAAAATGGAAACCCTGATACATTTTAAACTTTGTTTGACAAGTGAATCTGAAAGGTCATGAAATTACCTTTCAAATTGTATATAATATAACCAACTTTGAAAATACCACCTACAACAATTGTTTAAAAATAGCCCTTATTGTGCAATTGACATTAGAATGTTGGAAACTTACCCTTAGAATTTCATGTCTTGGGGCAGCTATGGTTTTGGATTGTAACATCGGTGATAGAAGCACCAAATTCCACACACAGTGAGAAAAGGGTTTCAAAAACATTTGTAGATACAGGGCCATCACAGGATTCACGCATTAACCCCACAGAAACCTTTTTCCAAAATGGCACCAAACAACTCAATGGGGTCTTATTGGATCGATTTTGCATGACCATACCTGTATGAAACAATTGTAATACACCCAACAATATCTTAAATTGGTTATAATGATGTAGAATACACAACCAAATGAGCCAAGTGTGTCATATATACAAAGATGTTCAATTATTCACAGAGCTGTGGTAAGAATGTGCCCAAAAAGGTGTCAGAATCACTGATTTCTGAAGATGTTTAAATTCTTAATTGCAATATTTCATCTTCAAACATTTAAAATGGATTTATACTTGTAAATATTCATGAATGTGGGCTGACTAAAAGGATATACAGTGTTATCCTATTAAACTATTTTCATTATGAGGACTATAAACCTGCCCCAGATATTCCATGTAGTAAAATCCAATGTTGGGCCTGTTATATTAATTGATACTTTTAGTTTTCTAATAACAGACCAACCTGCTACAGCCCCATAGTAAGAATACATCTTAAAGTGATAATCCACCCCCTGAAGTAAAAATCATGAAATGTTCCCCATGTTTTAAGTTCTCAGTGGTCCGTCTGTGAAATCACAAATCATGCAAGAACGTATCATAGCCACATGGTTCTTGTCACTGGAGATAGAGGATAACACACCATCATTTTCATGACACTCTTAAAACAATGACCTACAATCCAACTCGACAAATCAGCCAATAGATGGTATGGGCATACTTGTCCATCCGTTTATATCATCATGACAAAGTATATATTTCGCTTAGATGTGCTCAATTTAGTGTAAATTATTCAACTCAGTTTCTCCTTCAAGTACCATCTCGCAACGCAACCTGTGTGTCTGTGGGTAAGGACCCGTTGCCATAGCAACGTACTTTGCACCTGCTCTGGGCAACAGAGTTGCAATTTGAACTTGGTGAGATAGACTCCTAAATTAATGGGTGCAGTTTGTGTAGGCAATTTTACAGCTAGCCATCTACTTCACATGCTGATATTGACTTTGGTATTATTGTGTGGATTTACATTTGCTAGATAGCTAGCCAGCCCAGAGTGAGCATTGCATTGTGGGTTTTGTTGTGGACTTGAGCTGCAAAGATTTCCACAACAATTTTCGCATACCAACCTTATTATAATGACAAAAAATAAATATTTGTTCACAAAAAATATAGTTTTCACATATTACTGTTATTTAACACAGTTTGACACTGTTTAACATAGGAATTAGGGGTTTGGGATGGATTATCCCTTTACATTTTGACTAATTATGTGGTTATTTTGGTTTTCTGCTCTCATCTAGATAATAGGTTAAAACATATTGGCATTCACACGGAATTTTAAAAGTGTTCTAATCCTCTGCTTTATGAAAACAGTTGATAGGATAACATTGTATATCATTTTAAATCAGCCCACAGCCATGAATATGTACATCTATAAAATCATTTTTTATTTAAAGATAAAATATTGCAATTAGTCCCCATGCAGTCTTTGTAATTGATTCTTTCAAATCATTGTGTTTATTTAATGAAATAAACTCAAATATATTTTTTATCAATTATATCCCCAAGCCTCCTTTGGCCCTGGAAATGCTCAGGCTGATCATACGGGCGTTAGGAAACAAATGTTAAGATATTTACATACACAGCCCTGATTGGCTGATAGGATGCTCTAGAGCGCACCCGCTTACCCAGATTAACAGTCATTGGTCTATTATAATCAGATCACATTGTGATGTCATCTGGGCCAAAAGTTCCATCCCACCTGAACAGACTGAAATTTACAGGCATTTTTTCTTCTAAATAGCCCTACACAAAAACTGCATTATCAAAATGTTCACAATTTCAAGTGTTATTTCAACCTCTGTGTGGAAAGATTAATAAAAAAAAAACAAGTAAATCACATTAACTGCACTGCCCCTTTAAGCATTGAAATGTTAAGAAATCAGTGATCAGGACAGCTTTTTGGGCACACCCCAGTTCTGTGAATCATTTAACATATATATATATATAGCTGGCACAATTTGCTCATTTGGTTGTGTATTCTACATCCCTATGACCATTTTAAGATATTATTGGGCATACTACAATTATGTTTCATACAGGTATGGTCATGCGAAATTGATCCAATAACACCCCATTGGGTTGTTTGGCGGCCATATTGGAAAAAGGCTTCAGTGGCGTTAATGCGTGAATCCTGTGATGGTCCTGTATCTACAGATGTTTTTAAAACCCTGTTCTGTGTGTGTGCAATTTAATGCTTTTATCACCGAAGTTACAATCCCCATAGCTGCCCCACTATATGGAATTATATGGCTAAGCTTCCAACACTCCAATTTCAAGGGTATTGTTGTCACAATACCAGTATTGCAATACTAGGAAGTAAGGAAGCAAAGGAAACAAAACATGAAGTGGACTGRGTAGCCATTTCTTAAGGAAAACATTCATAATGTTGGGGAAAACAGCCTTATGTTGTCACCCAGAGTCACATTTGAAGTTGTTTATATGTATACCACTTAAAAGGTAATTTCATGACCACCCAAATGTATCAGGGTTGACTTTTTTAAGCATGAGCATTACAACATGTGGATGGATAGTTGTGAATCTAAGTTTACTAATATGATTAAAGGGTAACGTTATAGGTGAGCAATAACTGGTTCTATACTGACATTGGAATTTTACGATATGACGAACAATGGTAAAAATGAATGGGATGGAGGGATGAAAAGAGTGATAACACGGAGAAAGCTGCCATGAGACATCGTCACCCCAAGAGTGAGCCCGCCGGCCCTCATTTGGGGGTCTGGCCCGTGCCATGGACTACTATGCTAGCAATCACTGGTTAGTCCTCAGGTCGCTACTCGTTGCATTTCGCTAACGTTAAATATTACTCGTATAATGGTTATCTTCATATGTGCCATTTGTCATTCTAGAATATCATTCAACTATACACAGTCAAGCTAGCTAACTAAACCTGGCAACAAGCTGCCTGTAACTTCAGAGACATTTGGTGTAGGCGAGCCTTAGCTATCATCTATGAATAGGCTAACGTTAGCTAGCTAGCAGATAACTTTTGTCCCCAGTTCTCATACTTACTCGGTAATACAGTGAGTTAGTGCAACATACACACGCGTGACCAAAGAATGAGGAGACGGAAAATGTACACAGCTACTGCACTCTCCAAATCATCTTGCTGATTAATTGCAACGCACATAAAATCATAAATACACGTTGTTGGCAAAGGTTGCCGTTGTTTTCAAGCTTTTCCTGGTTCAGAAGAACATCCTGTTGTTTCCGGAAGTGAACAATCTAGCTATATGAGACCATAGAATGAGAATATTATTTGCATCCACGTCTGTTTTATGACTTTATTATTTGGTTACAAATGTACATTTATATGATATTAAATATGAAATACATTGAATTATTCTAATATACCTTCATAGTATCAAATTATTTGATATGTAGGCTACTCATGGTCCACATAACATTTTTCATTTAATGTTGCAGATATGTTTTAATGATTCAAGAAATGTTTTAATGATTCATTGCACTTCTTGATAAAGTTCATCAGATACTTTAATATCTAATTGCTCATAATTTACATTCTGAGAAGTTATATGCACACAAAACAATAAAAGACAAGTCATTCATATACTTTTCAAATATTACTGTTCAAATTATTAATTATAATTATTATTATTATTATTTTTTTTTTTATGTAACCTTTATTTAACTAGGCAAGTCAGTTAAAAACAAATTATTATTTACAATGACGGCCTAGCCCGGCCAAACCCAGACGACACTGGGCCAATTGTGTGCCGCCCTATGGGACTCCCATTCACGGCCGGATGTGATACAGCCTGGATTCGAACCAGGGACTGTAGTGACGCCTCTTGCACTGAGATGCAGTGCCTTAGACCGCTGCGCCACTCGGGAGCTGAAGCTGCAGCAGGGGCATCAAGCCAGCTCAGTCCCTGGGTGGAGGGGTTGGTGAGCAGGCCATCACATGCTGCAGCCACAAGGGTCATCTAGGCTCACTGGACCCAATACTGACCTGAGATCACCGTATATAATTCACATCAAATCAAATCTTATTTGTCACATGCGCCGAATAACTTACAGTGAAATGCTTACTTACAAGCTTTCAACCAACAATGCAGTTTTAAGAAAAAAAGTGTTACGAAATTATTTACTAAAATAAACTGAAGTTAAAAAAAAAAAGAATTATAATCATAATAAGAAAAATAGAAAAATAACAGATAATTAAGGAGCAACAATAAAATAAATAAATGGCAGTGTAAAAATGGGGTATGGGGACAATGCAAATAGTCTGGGTAGCCATTTGATTAGCTGTTCAGGAGTCTTATGGCTTAGGGGTAGAAGCTGTTAAGAAGCCTTTTGGACCTAGACTTGGCGCTCCGGTACCGAGAGAGAACAGCAGAGAGAACAGCAGAGAGTAGCAGAGAGAACAGTTTATGACTAGGGTGGCTGGAGTCTTTGGCAATTTTTTGTGCCTTCCTCTGACACGACCTGGTATAGAGGTCCTGGATGGTAGGAAGCTTGGCCCCAGTGATGTACTGGGCCGTATGCACTACCCTTTGTAGTGCCTTGCAGTCGGAGGCCGAGCAGTTGCCAATTACTTTAGATTTCCTTACACTGACATAGTGACTGATGTGAGTGAAAGTTGGAGTTACAACAGGTATCTCAGCTTAGTATTTGGACCACTGAGTATGGGCACACTGGACAGAGACTGGGACAGCAAGGGCATGACAACATACATATGTTAAAGAAAAGCTTCCATAGATCAGTGAATAATCAATAATATGACAATATCCTGTTAGGATACTTGGGTTCAGACACCTCACTCCTATACCCATACAACATCAATTAAATGGAATCACGTATCATGTCATATACTGTTTGGTCTAAAAATCTGTTATCGTTATGGTCATGGTGATATGGGAATGCTTTGACTAAAGTCAGTAAAGTAAGTCTCAAATAGTCTATTGAAAGTGTGTAGGGCTATAAAGATGTTAAAATGTGGCCTCAAGTGAATCCGAACTAGATATACAGTTCTATGAATTTATCTTTTTTCAATAAATGTGTAATGACCATAGATTGGTCTCAGCCTGTTATCCAGTGAAACCTTTAACCTCAGGATCCACACTTCCGCATGGCTGTCTCTGACAACTGCACAGGGCCGCCGTTAGCGATAACATCATGAGGTTCAGGGGTTATTACGCCTGCCGGTAGATCAGAACCAGATGTCAACTGCTTCTTCTTATTAATGCTGGAGACAGGAAATAAAGGGAAGAAGAAAACACAGGATTCAAAATACACAGACAAACACACACACACACCAGTTCTTTGTAAAGGTTATGCAAAGGCCAGACAGGTTATAGAAGACCAGCGCAGGGATTCATTTAGTTACCAAATGACACGACTAGCCTGTCTAATCATGCTGACTGATAATGCTGGATGAGTCTCAGCCATAAATAGCTGGTTATCAAACAAGCTACAAACAAGAGTTAAAAAAGAATCAAATTGAGTAAATTACCATCATGATTGACACATACTGTAAATACTACAGCAGTCTTTTAAAGCCACATGAAGAAGCCTTAGGGTAATAATTACTATAGACAAGTTGTCAAACCTAAGGAACCTAATGTTGTCCAACCAGGGATAAGAGGAACCTACTGAACCATACACGGTTCTTAACTCTGGCATTGTTGGGTACCACAATGATACAGCGATACACAGGCTATGACTACATGTATTGTTGAAATTTGTCTTTTAAAACTAGATTTATTCTTTTAGTCATGGATGATGAATGTGTTTGGATAACTGCATTGAACTTAATTGATCTGCCAATGAAAATGTACACTCCTCACTGTCAAATGCTGGCTGAGAGAGAGATAAGCACTGCAAGGCTTTCCACCAAATTAAACAAGCAAAAAACTGTTTTGATTATTTTTTCAAGCAAAACATTATTGAAATAACATGTCACAAGATACTATCATTGGCATGGATGTATAGCCTATGTACCATTACTTCATATCCACAGGAGGCTGCTGAGGGGAGGACGGCTCATAATGATGGCTGGAATGGCGTGAATGGAATGATACCATCAGATTCACATGAATAATGTGTTTTTGTAGTACAGTGGATCTGCTGTTACCAAAACAGTTACAAAAGCACGCCAAGCCCGTTACATATTGCAGATTATTTTAGAGGTGAAGTAAAGTACAAACATTAGATGGTAATTAATTTATTGCATATTCAAATGTCAAAGTCACACAACCGCAAAATGCATGCAAGGCGCCTTTACAACCTGCCAGCGAATGTTACACAGACCTTCTCACAATACCAATAAAGCAGTTTCCTTCAGGATATTTGTATTTCTAACTTCAATATATACACCTAGATTTCACTTTAACTTAAAACAGTTTCAAATAGCGAGACAAACATTTACATCACACACACACACCAATTCTCAGTCTTTCAGGGCATTAGAATAATCATCTTTACAATAAAAATAAAACAGGACATTTGAAATCACCAGGGATGTAGGACAACTACTAAAGAGGACACTCATAAGCAATGTGAAGTGTGGGGTTGAAGGTACAGGACTAGGCCTCAGAGACAGCTCTAGTGTTACAACTCAGCATTAAACTACACAACTACAGCTACTGTATAGTTAACCTCTGCAATTTCTCAAAAGGTGCTAACTAATGAAGTGCATCTCTTATACATGTCATTCATATTGGATAGGACCTTTCCCTCTGCCTGAACAACTGCTACTCTGATGTCTACTCCTAAGCCCATAACCAACCACTAGAAGCTTGTCTATAGCTGAGAGGTTGAATAGGTATACGCTATCTGGTGTGTAATTAGTGCAACCATGGCCTATACTAAGAAATTATTTTCACCATATTTCTTAAACCTATCCAAACCATTTAGAATTAGGCCTATACCTTCAGCTCCACTTCTTTATTTTTCACACAAAACAAGAAAAACAAAGATTCACTAGGAGAGGGCTAATAGGAGGGCTTGAGTGTTGCTGGGCAGACCTTAGTCCAACCTGATCTTCTGATTGGTCATCCTGTAGATAATGCTGTCATATCCTGGGTCCATGTTCCACAGGTTGTATGAGATGACGATAACAGCCAGGGCAAGGATGATCATCAGCCACAGCACGATGTTGAAGATCACGGCATACTCAAAGTTATACTTATAGGCCAGGTTATAGGGACTGCCAGGGTTACTCTGCAGGGGGTGAGAGGGATGCAGAGAAGATTTGCATCCATTGAAACCATATCTATGAATTATGAAGATCCAAATATAAAAACAGGCTTAAGATTTGTGTAATAGCATAAATGTACATAGATCTACGTATAAAAAAATATTAAATGCACTCACAATTTGTTTGGACTCCAGGATTGAGCGAGATTTCCTGGTAAGTGGAGCCTCAAAGTTCTTCACTGTGACAACCTCCACCACCGCGCTGTCACCATAAAGACCAAACAAGTCCTCACCAAACTAAAGCACAGGAAGTTAAGAGACGTAGAACAAAGAAATTGTGGAAAAACACCACAGTTGGTCTATATAAACATAACGAGATAATGTTTTTATGGTAATCGACACTGAACCAAAATATAAACACACCATGCATATAACGAAATCAGTCAATTGAAATTAATGAATTAGGCCCTAATCTATGGATTTCACATGATATGCATCTGTTGGTCACATACCTTTAAAAAAATAAAGTAGGGTCATGGATCAGAAAACCAGTCAGTATCAGGTGTGACTAGGGCTGTGGCGGTCACAAAATTTCATCAGCAGGTGATTGTCAAGCAAATAACTGTCGGTCTCACTGTAATTTACCGTTAATTAAACACATTTAGCATCTCCTGGCTTCCACACAAGACACTGATGCAGAACTTTGGAACAAATACATTTTAAAAAGTCTAATAAATCCATGTAATATAGCCTACAGCTTAACAATAAATCCATTATTTATTTTAGACAGGTCTAAAGAAGCATGATATGAAGAAAATGTAGACTATTTCAGAACAGACTAACATACTGAGTTGTCCTTATGTTAAGTACTGATCTGACTATGCCAAATGGCTGTGGGCTACACTAGTTCATTTAGCAGACAAGATCTGCTTAGAATTCCGCGGCATTATTTTATAGTATGAAGAATACAACTGAACAAAGCTGAATAAAATAGAAAGAATATTTTCTCCAAACAATTTGCGACTATTCTGTGTTGAGCGGTTAACAAATAAATAGGTACTATTATATGCTATTAGTTATTAATGTAACTTTAGTTGTTCTACAAACGTTGGGCTATATGTTTTGATTTTTAATACATTGTAAGGCTGCATGGCGCGACTCTAATGATGATTTGAAAAAAGTTGCTTGAAAGGCATAAGCTCTGCTTTGTTTTTTTGCGCAGGTTGTAGATACTTCATCAGTCTCTCATTCACAATTTGACAAGCACTTAATAACGCCTCAAATTTCACGCCGGCATCCCCTTTGTGTGGCCCTAATGCACCCTAAAAAAATCCATGCCTTTTGCGGCCATTGTGCCCAACAAGATTAATATTCCAAACATAGTCTGGAACAGTTGGTGATACAATAGATCCCAAATTAATACAACTAGCATCAAAAATGCTTTTATTATAAAAGATGCATTTTTTATGGTGAAAATGATCTTCCCCAAACTTGAAACTCACACGCTGCTTATGTATGCCAGTTAGGCTCTACACCCCTTGTAAAGCAGATTTAATGTGCTTAATTTTAAATAGTTATTTGGCCACTTTAGTTGTGATACAAAGCGTATGAAAACATTTAGGCCTATGGGCTAGGTTACATGAGGTGTGTGACTACGATTAGAAAAAGTCACAAAAAAAGGCATTGTGAATGATGCCCAGCATAAGAAACAAGTGATAATATATAATTCACAAGTAATAGGCTAATATAGGTCACCCATCAGACTATTCTTGATTTAATATTTTCTTTGCATATACTAAATAATAAGGGAAATTTGTTTTGATTTAAAATGGACCATTATCATGCACAACTCAAAACAGTGGCAGCGGGAAAAATGCACTTAAATAGCAAATGGAGAACGCTTTTCCCACGGTTCATTTTCATGCCAGCCAGGTAGGCTATACTCCTCTGGTAAAGAGAAGCTATGTGCTTAATAATTGGAAAGTTGAGAAATAAATATAGTAGGCTTAGCTTATATAATGCTGATGGGATCCTCCTCTTTTTAGTAGAGGCCATCACTCTGTTCTCACGCAATTGCATAACAGAGAGAAATGTTGCGCAACATGAGCTCTCATGAAGTGTTTGATTAGATTTTTGATTACATTTGCATTGATGTCAGAGTGACAATAGAGTACTGAGTACCAGGCAGTTAGCAAGTTTGGTAGGCTACTAATGACCATCAACAGCATCGTTCACGTGGAATTTGACCTCCTTCATGACTGGTGACCGCCGGTGTGGCGGTAGTACGGTCACCGCAACAGCCCTAGGTGTGACCACCATTTTCCTCATGCAGCGTGACACATCTTCTTCACATAGAGTTGATCATGGCTTGTGGAATGTTATCCCACTCCTCTTCAATGGCTGTGCGAAATTGCAGGATATTGGAGGGAACTGGAACATGCTGCCGTATACGTCGATCCAGAGCATCCCAAACGTGCTCAATGGGTGACATGTCTGGTGAGTAAGCAGGCCATGGAAGAACTGGGCCATTTTCAGCTTTGCATTATGCTGAAACGTGATGGCGGCAGATGAGTGGCACGACAATGGGCCTCAGGATCATCACATTATCGCTGTGCATTTAAATTGCCATCAATAAAATGCAATTGCGTTCATTGTCTGGAGCTTATGTCTGCCCATACCATAAACCCACCGCCACCATGCACTCTGTTCACAACATTGACATCAGCAAACCGCTCACCCACACAAAGGCATACACGCTGTCTGCCATCTGCCCTGTACAGTTGAAACAGGGATTCAACCGTGAAGATCACATTTCTCCAGAGTGCCAATGGACATCAAAGGTGAGCATTTGCCCACTGAAGTTGGTTACGATGCAGAACTGCAGTCAGTCAAGACCCTGGTGAGGACGACCAGCACACAGATGAGCTTCCCTGAGACGGTTTCTGACAGTTTGTGCAAAAATGCTTTGGTTGTGCAAACCCACAGTTTCATCAGCTGTCCGGGTGGCTGGTCTCAGACGATCCCGCAGGTGAAGAAGCTGGATGTGGAGGTCCTGGGCTGGCGTGGTTACACGTGGTCTGCGGTTGTGAGGCCGGTTGGACGTACTGCCAAATTCTCTAAAACGAAGTTGGCTTACGGTAGAGCAATGCATATTCAAGTCTCTGGCAACAGCTCTGGTGGACATTCCTGCAGTCAGCATGCCAATCTGTGGCATTGTGTTGCTGTTAGAGAAAACTGCACATTTTTGGATTATCTTGGCAAAGGAGAAATGCACACTAACAGGGATGCAAAATGTCAGGGCTCTTTGATTTCAGCTCATGAAACCAACAGTTTACATATTGCGTTTATATTTTTGTTCAGTGTACATAAATTGATTTTTCAACCATAAACCATTGCCTTCTGTACTTGGCCATTTAGGAGTAAGTCACACCACTAAGACATGTTATGAATACAGAGTATGGGCATTCCCCCTTGTGCTTACCTTCTGTAGGACATTGGCCAGAATGGCAGTGGCGTCTTGGTACTGAGAGGAGTCCTGTCCGTAGCGACGGCCCAGCTCCTCCAGGCCAGACAGCTCCAGGGAGTACAGGTCAGGGGAGTGGTCCTTGGCCAGGTGCCTGTGTCTCTGCAGCTACAGGAGTGTGAGGGGGGTAGACGATCAACATTAGCAGCTAATGAAGAAGCAGAACATGCTGTGAGGCTCTGGGGATGGCACTGCTGTGCTCAGATTTAAATGATCCAATCCCCCTGTGCCCAACAAATGATATATTCAGAGTCTTACCAGGGCAGTGATGTCATGTAGAACCTGGACCTCAGACAGGAAGAGCAGATCAGCCTATAGGGAGAGAGAAAAGTCAGAGGTCAACATTTGAAGTGGTCAACCCTTACCGTTCTTGTTCACTTTTACAGGGGACACAGACAGAACCAGCACTATTTATGCATGTTAGTGTTGCATGGTATACCGGTACCACGGTAATATCATGGTATCAAAACGCCATGATATTTATGATACCAACATTTTAGAACGCCGTAGTAACGTTTCATATGATACCGAGCTTTATATACCGTCAGTTTATAAATTATACCCAAAAAATTAAGCAACAGCAACTATTCTCTTGTATGTGCCGGTCCAATAATGTCCACTTGACTTTCATGGGCCTATCACGTGGCAGCAGTGATCAGCCATCATTAACATTTTAGTAATTTAGCAGATGCTCTTATCCAGAGCGACTTACAGTAGTGAGTGCAGACATTTCATACTTTCTCCGTACTGGTCCCCCAGTGGGAATCAGACCCACAAAACTGGAGTTGCAAGCGCCATGCTCTACCAACTGAGCCACACGGGACTCACCTGCATCTCTCAGTCTGCTCATCATTCCTCCATCAGTTAAAAAATATATATTTAACCATGGGGGGGGGGGGGTGCAGACCCTGATAAGTCTTCTGTTGTTACATTTGATACATTGGAGCAGCACTCAGAGCAAGCAAAGTTTGTACTCCGTATATAATTTCATCCCTGGTATAACCAACAGCACAGGCCAGTCATAGGCTTTACAAGTTTGTTGTCACACAGCAGTGCCAGAGAGGAAAAAACTTTGTGACAGTCATCCTCGCAGCTTAGAGAAACAGCTTGTCTTTGCTCAAACGGGGGAAAAATATGACTCATTAACAGAGCTACCTTTTTTTCTTCCCACGTGATTTTGTGCACATTTGATATAATTTCACAAACCATTTCACAGGGCGTTTTAAACTAATCCCAGGCCGCTAATGGCTTTGATCACAAACAACTTTGTTCAGTCATGTTACCTAGCTAGTTAACAACCTGGTAACAACAACAACAACCTGGTAACAACAACAACCTGGTAACAACAACAACAACAACAACCTGGTAACAACAACAACCTGGTAACAACAACAACAACAACAACCTGGTAACAACAACAACAACCTGGTAACGAACAAACAACAACGACCTGGTAAAACAACAACATGGTAACAACAACCTGGTAACAACAACCTGGTAACAACAACAACAGAGGTAACAACAACACACAACCTGGCTAACAACAACACCTGGTAACAACAACCACACAACCTGGTAACAACACAAACAAAACCCTGGTAAAACAACACAACCTGGTAACAACAACAACAACCTGGTAACAACAACAACAACTGGTAACTAAAACAACAACCTGGTAACAACAACAACAACACACAATGGTAACAACAACAACAACCTGGTAAAAACAACCTGGTAACAACAACAACAACCTGGTAACAACAACAACAACCTGGTAACAACAACAACCTGGTAACAACAACAACCTGGTAACAACAACAACCTGGTAACAACAACAACCTGGTAACTTGACACTAGGTTTAGGTAAATTTGATTGACACAGGAAGAAAGGAAAAGTGTCTGCTACTCTTGAGATGTGCTTCAAAGGTATGATTCATATGGTCTAATGTAAGCCTAAACTATCACACAGTTCTTTCTGGTACTCCTTACATTCTGTTTGGTGTCTAACGTTTCTTAAAGTTGGGAGCCGTGTGTATGTTTGTGGGAGAGAGTGTGTGTGTGTTTATGAGAGAGAGAGTGTGTGAGGGAGGTAGAGTGTGTGTGTGTCTGTATGTATGTTAACTGAAGAGTAAAGACAGTTTCATGCAGTGTTTTCCCCCTTACTGCTACAATGAAAGCAGATCATTATGTATGGATATTCCTTCCTCCCATTCCACCAGCCAAATCACAGGTAGGCCTTTCAAATATCAGCAAATCAGCCATTCTACGCAGTATTCTATTATACAGCGAACAGTGTGAAGTTAAATTCAATATGTGTATTGAGTAGAAGTGTAAATATCAGTGAGTTTGTTTTGCACATGCGCATCACGTTTAGAAAACGGGAATACGTGCTGGGGACGGGGCAAACAGAACGCTAGGCCACTGAATCTTTTACCCTGTTGTATTGCAATACTAGTCAGTATCATGATACTTGGCCTGGTATCGTTAGTATCGTGACGAGACTAATGCATGTACCTCAGCATTGCGGCTGAGGGAGTTGAGTGGCAGGGAGGCGAGCACAGAGCCATCCTGGGAGAGACGAGCACGAATCTGCTGCAGGGTCACAGGCAGGTCCTCAAACACAGCGTTGGCCTTTCCCAGCATGTACAGCCTCTGTAGACACACATACACAGGACAACATTACCATGACCTGCACATACCAACCCTCTGTATAATAAAACACAGCGACACACACTCAGGTGCTCATCCAATAATGTGCTGGTGCATACAGTACCTCCTCGCTAGGGGCCAGCTGGAGCACCACAGGAGTGTCCTCAGCAAAGAGAGTGTGAATCGTCTCAGCCACACTGTCCAGGGTGAAGGGCACCGGCTGCAGGAGAGGGAACAAGAGATAAGTTATTAATAATAGAGCTTCTGTGAAAAATCTGATTAAAAGGAATCTCACACAACTTTGCTACTCCCCAACCACCACCTTACTGATTGGAACTGGTCACACTCACATTCTCCAGGGGGTAGGAGGCCACACTCTGGGGCAGGGCCAGGCTGTCCACCCCCCTCACCACCACCAGCACATTGGCCCTGGGACGCTGGAACAAAGGACCTGCCCGGAGGCCTGGCCAGGAGAGATCCTACACACACAGACACAATACACAAGATTTTAGTATATAATATACAACAAAATAGGCTTGCACACCTACACAAACATTGGATCAGTGTGTGTACCTCCTGGACGGAGAAACCCATAGTCAGAGCCACCATATCTGGAATCTTCTCCCCTGATATCGGCCAGTCTCCCTTTTGGAAGGACACATACTCAGGGGCCTGCAATATGGTGAGGCTGTCCCCCTGAACACCTGAGGGAAAACAGAAGGAACAAATCTATAAACAACTTCCAATAACGTCTAAACAGCAAAGGTCATTCCATACTGTGTGTGGAGGGGACACAAGGGCCACATACCTAGCCATATCATAAGACCATGGAGGATAATCTAGGTCGGTTCTGACAGTATAGTGTTGCTATTTGGTCCCACTTGACTGTTAATTAAAAACAGCGAATTACACTGTTTAATGAATGGCAGAGCCGGGCAACAGTAGCTAGTTAGCCGGAGTCTCGTGACTGGGAAAGCAGAACAATGTTTGAGGAAGTTGAGTGAATCAGATTTTGGTATGCCGTCTGTCACATGATACTGAACTGGCTAGTTGCTCCCCTGAGAGTCTGGTTAGTTTGACAGCTAAAAATGAACCGATGGATGGCTAGATATTGTTGTTCATAACAACAAATGGGGTCAAACTGCGGGAAATGGCTCACGTTAGCCGGCGATTATGTCGTCCCACTCCCAGCTGGTGCGGGTTGCTGGCTGTCAAATTGACGTTAGCTAGCTAGCATCCTAGGGCAATTAGGCCCAACAAGCAGTATCTACTCATTATACCACCCTATTTAAAGTGGAAAAAACATGGCTTTCCACAAATGATTACTTACTATCTTTATATCAACAGGATTGGAAGTGTTTTTCCAAGTCGTATTATCTTTTCTTCAGCAGTAACTAGCTAGCTAGTTCCTGTATTTAGCTAGCTATCATTTTCAAGCAGAGAACTCGCTACTAGTAACAACGTTATCTGCATGAGATCATTTCCAGAAAACCATCTAGATCAGTAGGTAAATAATCAGAAGATTTCCATCTCTTATACCTGACGTAAAAGCTGAGCAGAAGATTAGCGCTACGGTGAATAAAGACTCCATCCTTCGGCGATTTTCCAGCGACATCTTTCTCCTTGCTCTAACGTAAATCAACTGACTCGCTTGTCCCGAAGATGGTAGCAATGCATGATGGGTATGAATTGGTAATCTGCAGAATTACATTGATTGATTTCTGCAATTATTTTCATTGTATGGCTATTGCAATATGGAGCTCATTATCTCCGTAGTTTTACATTTTCATGTAATGAAAATCAATACCACAAGCAGGGGCTATTCGATATACTGTAGTACAGTGGTCAGCCAACCTTTTCTGAGTTTACATCACTTTGTGAGTCAAAATGCAAACCGAGATTTACCCCTCAGATTTTTTACACAATATAAAACATATTAATCAATGCCACATTAACCAATTAAAAACAGTTCTGTAGCAATGAGGTTTGTGCAGTAGGCTATAGGCCCAATACATTATCACTGCATATTGGCTGTGCTTCAATTGCCCTGCAAATGTTGTTCTTCTTAGACCATTTTGAAATTATATTGAAAAACTATGCTGTGAAAAAAAAAGCTGTCCCAACAGCAGAGTCCCTCCCAACAGTAGTCCCAACACCTTACTACTGCTACACCTGCCTATCAGCGGAGCCTTGTCTGGCTGCGAAACAGTTCATTCAGCCTCATTTACTGCCTTTAAAAAAAAAACATAGCTGATATGGCTGACTTGCTTAAACAAATGTGGTTTCTACTGACAATTGAGATGTACAAACTATGGCATAAGGGGACGACAAAACGGATAACAGGCCATCCGTAATTTCAATTAAGATTAATGAGTGAGCTAGGATGGACGTAGTCAGTATAACTATTTATTCAGCACTTTTTTTTTTTAATTTAACCTTTATTTAACCTGGTAAGCTAGTTGAGAACAAGTTCTCATTTACAACTGCGACCTGGCCAAGATAAAGCAAAGCAGTGCGACACAAACAACAACACAGAGTTACACATGGAATAAACAAGGGTACAGTCAATAACACAATAGAAAAAAAAGAAAGTCTACATACAGTGTGTGCAAATGGCGTGAGGAGGAAGGCAATAAATAGTTCATAGTAGCGAAGTAATTACAATTTAGCAGATTAACACTGGAGTGATAAATGAGCAGATGATGATGTACAAGTAGAGATACTGGTGTGCAAAAGAGCAAAAAAAATTAAAACAATATGGGGATGAGGTAGGTAGATTGGGTGGGCTATTTACAGATGGACTATGTACAGCTGCAGCGATCGGTTAGCTGCTCAGATAGCTGATGTTTAAAGTTAGTGAGGGAAATATAAGTCTCCAGCTTCAGCAATTTTTGCAATTCGTTCCAGTCACTGGCAGCAGAGAACTGTAAGGAAAGGTGGCCAAAGGGGGTGTTGGCTTTGGGGATGACCAGTGAGATATACCTGCTGGAGTGCGTGCTACGGTTGGGTGTTGTTATCGTGACCAGTGAGTTGAGATAAGGCGGAGCTTTACCTAGCATAGACTTATAGATGACCTGGAGCCAGTGGGTCTGGCGACGAATATGTAGCGAGGGCCAGCCTACTAGAGCATACAGGTCGCAGTGGTGGGTGGTATAAGGGGCTTTGGTAACAAAACGGATGGCACTGTGATAGACTGCATCCAGTTTGCTGAGTAGAGTATTGGAAGCTATTTTGTAGATGACATCGCCGAAGTCGAGGATTGGTAGGATAGTCAGTTTTACTAGGGTAAGTTTGGCGGCGTGAGTGTAGGAGGCTTTGTTGCGAAATAGAAAGCCAATTCTAGATTTGATTTTGGATTGGAGATGTTTAATATGAGTCTGGAAGGAGAGTTTACAGTCTAGCCAGACACCTAGGTATTTGTAGTTGTCCACATATTCTAGGTCAGAAGCGTCCGGGGTAGTGATGCTAGTCGGGAAGGCGGGTGAGGGCAGCGAACGGTTGAAAAGCATGCATTTGGTTTTACTAGCGTTTAAGAGCAGTTGGAGGCCACGGAAGGAGTGTTGTATGGCATTGAAGCTCGTTTGGAGGTTAGTTAACACAGTGTCCAAAGAAGGGCCAGATGTATACAGAATGGTGTCGTTTGCGTAGAGCTGGATCAGGGAATCACCCGCAGCAAGAGCGACATCATTGATATCTACAGAGAAAAGAGTCTGCCCGAGAATTGAACCCTGTGGTACCCCCATAGAGACTGCCAGAGGTCGATGAAGACGGCTGCACAGTACTGTTTTTTATCGATGTCGGTTATGATATCGATTAGGACCTTAAGCGTGGCTGAGGTGCACCCTTGACCGGAAACCGGCTCGGAAACCATATTGCACAGCGGAGAAGGTACGGTAGGATTGAAAATGGTCAGTGATCTGTTTGTTAACTTGTCTTTCGAAGACTTTAGAGAGGCAGGGCAGGATGGATATAGGTCTATAACAGTTTGGCTCTAGAGTGTCATGTACAGCAACAGAATTCAGAACATGGGCCGTTCTTACAGTTTTCTCCCTGTACACCAAGTGAGAGCTGTAGGATAAATAAAGGGGGCATATAAGCAGACAATGAAAGCTCTTACAATATTCAATGATTGCATTTCTCAAAAACAGGTTATAGGCTACATGTGCACCACCAAGTCAGAACAGTAGGTGAAAATACGAGGTGAAAATAGACCAAATTATTAGGGTGAGGCACATGGGCTACTAACAGCTTACTGCACAACATAAACAGTATTACTTTCTTAGCTACAGTATACATATCTCCCTGGCATATTACATCATTTATGCAGCAGCATACAGTACATTTTTGGACTCACCTTGTTGTGCTGTGCTCACTTGAACAGGAAGGTGGTGCGGCGGTCCTTTGTGGGCAAATTCTGACATCAAACTTTGTCATCAAAGTCTGGCATTCTCTGGATTTATTGTGCTTTCAAGACAACTAGAAAAAAAAAAAAAAGAAAAGTTGATTCATGATGACGTCAGTGATCTTCGGGTCATAGCTCTAGAAAGAGGGCCGAGTTCCGTTTTTACAATTCCGAGTTGGATGAAAGTTCAAAACGTATTTTCCCAGTCGTGGCTCGTTTTTACAGAGTTCCCAGTTGTCTTGAACTCACTAAAGTCACTAAAGTGTTGTTTTGAGCCTGGCAGGTAGCCTAGTGGTTAGAGCGTTGGACTAGTAACCGAAAGGTTGCAAGATTGAATCGCTGAGCTGACAAGGTAAAAATCTGTCATTCTGTCCCTGAACAAGGCAGTTAACCCACTGTTCTTAGGCTGTCATAGAAAATAAGAATTTGTTCTTAACTGACTTGCGTAGTTAAATAAAGGTACAATAAATAAATAAAATATCATGCTTCATTGACAGCATGTTGAATGTTTATAATTTTAAACTAAGAAAAGAGACCCTTAGTCTTAGACTTGGGACCACACAGCCACTCCACTGAATAGCAGGCTAATGATTACTTTGCAATGCTTGCAGTTAGCCACGGACTCCTTCCAAACCACTCATTGTTGAATTTGCGATTTCCAACTTGTTGTGTAGTGTTTATGACCAATGGCCGATGAGCACCGATACGTTTGATCTATAATTTCTCTTCATTATTTCTCTTCATATTACAAGGATTAAAAAGGATTTGCCAGTAGATTGTCGACTTGATTCATGACTACTAGCTAAGATTTTGAAAGTATGATGTTGACATGATCAGTCCAATCAAAGCTACTGTAGATATAATGTGATTTGACATCATTTTATCTGTGGCAAATGAACTTGAGCCTTCTTGAATGGGCACTTCTAATGTAATTCTATGGTAGCACCCAAGGGGCTAGAATTTTTAGGTCTACCCTAAGACTTGGCGGTGACGTAGTGTCCCCATGAGTGACAGAACACTGGGCCAATCACGGCGCAACACTCCATATTTTCTGCTGGCTTGCCCCACCACAGAAAGCACTGAGCTGGGCTGAAACACCTGCATTTTGGAGCTGTCTTACTCAAGAAAACAAAAAAGAGACCATGTTTGTATGCGGCTTTATTAACTCAATGATATATATATATWTTTTTTTACATTGTTTGCAAACTGATATGTGACACGTAGTAATGCCTAAATAACATCCAAAACAGGACTCAAAACAGGTGGGGCTCTGCCCTGCTCTGAATGATGGGTCGCCACTGCATTCATTGCAGCTGCAGTTCTTGCTGTAGCAAGTGGGAATCGTGAGAAAGTAAAAGAATATATGTTTATTAAGAATGAATGTACTAATTAAAACAGCAGCTATTTTCTGTAGCCTATTCTTAAGTCTCTCTCTAGTAATGGTTTTCGAAGTTTTGAAATCTCACAGTATCAACTTTGCTGTGCCTTCCAGGTTTCTTTTAACCGTCTATGGCTCAAGGAAATGTGCGTTCACGGTGATCTGGGCTATCTGATTGGCCAGCGGTAGGCACTTGGTTTACTCTCTGGGTCTGCAGGGTAGGCGGAGTTCTACCTTCAGACACATGAGGGGTTCAAAATGGGAACGCTTTGCCTCCCCGGCGCTAGGACTGCTGAATCAAGTGCGCCTACCACCAACAGCGCGAAACGAATAAAACAAATAGGAACACAAAGCTTTATCGTTGGGTTTTTTACAGAAATGTTAGGTGATCGACTAGGAATGCCTTGGAGATCGATCAGTGGTTGGGTGACGGTTGCGGTAGTACAAAACATCTGTGTTCACTTTCTCTTCACCTGTAATATCAAGTACATCCACTGGGTGGGGGTATATGAACATACATGAACCAACCAGGGTCCATATAGGCCAGCGATTGGCAACTCCAGCCCTCAGGGGCCAGAGTGGTGTCACTTTTTCCGCCATCCCTAGAAAACACAGCTGATGAAACTAATTGTGTTCTAGAGTAAAGGTCATGATTAGTTGATCATTGGATTCAGGTGTGTTAGCTGGAGTTGGGGCAAAAGTGACACCAATCTGGGGACTGGAGTTGCCATCCCTGATTTAGGACTACTAAGGATGTAACTCCAAGGATTTGTGAATGTCAGGGTCATATTCTGAATGTAAAGTCATTTTTATTTAATTTTATGGTCAGCTTTATCCCATTTGATGTTCAATCATTTACTTTCTTTGCAAACTTGTCACCTCCACAAAACAGTATCTATTAAAGCTGTGTGTTTATCCAGGCTGTTGGCTTCATTTGGCTTGAGGGAGTCTTGTCTTGTTCCTGAGTAGGCTACTGCATCTCCCCTCCACTCCCTTATCCTTGAGCATTCAGGATGGGGCTCAGAACGGTCTAGCTACATCAAACAAGTATGCAAGTATGTGTGCAGGTGAAATATTGAAGCAGCACAACTTTTGCACCAACTGTCTGGAGGTCTTTGTAGGTCAAGACTAGACAGATTGGGTCTAGAAAAGCCAGGGACATATATGCCTTATGTCCAACGCTTAGATGGGTCCATGTAAGCCCTTCAATAATAATCACATAATGAGAAGCAAAACACTCAGAATAACTTTATCTTGCAGTTTTTAAGATTTATTTTAAAGCATTTTCTTTGTAAAATATAAATACAAATGAGATATTTTAATTGCAAAGTTAAAACAAAAAAAAGACCCATCAAACAGTAAAACTGATACTGTACTGCAATAGCCACCCTGTTATGTACAAGCTCTGTGCTGAAGGGCGAATATCTTCTCATCATCTTTAAAACGTTCCTATTATACAAAAAACACATCTCTCTGCAGTTTAGCAAGTGAACTTAGAGACTAAATGAGAAGCAGATTGAACACAGGTTCAAAACAGCCCCTGAGGGTGAAGAGGGCGCTAAGTCTGTCTGAGCAGACCAGAAAACTATTAGAAGAGATCGTCAACGTTTGCTTCCTATCAACACAAAATGTCACATTCAAAAGCGCAGCCTCAGTGCTCAGACTGTACACACACTGCCGTATAAACTGACACACACACATAATGTACTGTTTAACACACATACTGTACACACACAAACAGGGGCGTCATGCACCCAAAAAATGTGAGGGGGCACAAAGTGAGTGAGGATTGGTTGTGGGTTGGTTTGGAGGTGGGCTAGGACCCCCTATCCTGAAGTTGGAGAATGTAGCATTTTTCAAACACCTGAAACAGCTTTTAAAAAATTTAATCTGGAGCCATAATCATTATGCTTAATTCTATGTAAAAACTAAAAAAAAGTATATTTTCTTTCGGCATATCCTCCTGACTGGCGGTTCTTTTTTAAAAAGAAACTAAATATGCTTCTCTGCATCTCTGATTAAATCTTGTTAAAAGATTGAAAGGAATGTGAGTCTTATTCAGTACATTTAGTTATTGTTTGCTTTTCTAAAGTCTACCAACGGTGCCAGCAGGCATGCTAGATAAAATAGTTAGACAAGCTAGGTATGGCTTCTTGTTAGTGAGTAATGAGGTTGGTAGATTGGGAACCTATTTGCGCTAGCTAAAGCCAACTTCATAAAACAGCCAAGTGGCTAGTATTACAAAATATATATATAATAATACAAAAAAAATATATTGCAATTTGGATTTATTTTTTCATAACAGGACAAATCTGAGAGGGAACGTGCCTCTGTGACATGGGCATGACGCCTCTGTACACAACCTTTCATTCATGACAACACCACACTTTGAAGGATAGAAATTGAGAAAACATTTCCAGATATATTTATATATTTATACATATATTAATACATTTATAAAAAATAAGACCATTGTTAAGTTACAGTCGTCTCTCCATCTTCACTTGATGGACATACATATTCAGTCTCTGCTGCTCTGTCTGTACTGTGTCCAGCACACAGGTACAGAGCAGGGGTTCAATCTCAGATCTCAGGGCGGTGGTCCTATTCATTCACCCATTTTAACCCCCCACTGTAGAGCAGGGATTCAGAATTCAAGGTCAAAGTTCAGGTCACGACCTTCTGTTAGCGTTAGCCTTAGCTTTAACATGAGTGCTACCATTAGTCTTAGCGCTAATGTTACCTTTAGCCATAGCCCTAATGTTCCCATTGACCTTAGCGTTAACGTTACTGTTAGCATTAGCCATAGCCCTAATGTTCCCATTGACATTAGCCTTTTCGTCAACATTAGCGTTAGCCTCCGGGGGTTCGTCCCAGCGGTCGTCGAGGCACTCCAGATTAGAACCCAGCAGAGCGGCCAGTTCAGCACTCCCCTCCACCAGGTCCAGCAGCTCCTTGCTGTCAGGCTGGAAGCCCTCCAGCTCGTCTGGGCAGGAAAAGAGCTGGGAGAGAGATGCCTGGCGGTAAAACTCTGCCTCGGCCATCGTCACCACCTCCATGTGGGGGAAGGAGGAGCGGAAGGACCGGGCAGACATTCGCAGCCGCCGGAGAACATCTGAGAGGAGAAGCCAGTTCCTGGGCCTGAGGAGGTGACGAGAGCGGGAGAGAGAGGGTTAGATACGGCACCACAGGGATTCACAAGAGTTGAATAAATGACCTTGGTTTATCTGTCACTTTCATCAAACTCTCTCTCTTATTCTGTACCACTCTGTATTCCTCCTTCCCTCTTCCCCTCCTATCCAATCAGATTGATCTGTGTGTGTACTCACCCCTGCGACAGGGACACCTGGATGTTGTAGCAGGGGAGGAGGGGTCGGTCGGAGAACTCAAACTCAAAGAGCTCCCTCCTGTCCTTGTCCTCCGGCCCTGGGGGGTCCGCCAGTATGTCACACACACTGCCCTCCTCTAACGACTCTGAGACAGAGAGAGAGATACACAATTAGATTAACACACAAACACACCACTAAGGACTGAGAGATACACCAGTTAGATTAACACACAAAACACACCACTAAGGATGAGAGATACACAGTTAATAGATTTAACACCACAAAACACACCCACTAAGGACAGAGATACACAGTTAGATAGATTACACACACACACCACTAAGCGACAGAAGATGCCACAGTTTAAGATTAACACACACCCACACACCACTAAGGACTGAGAGCATACACATTAGATTATAAACACACACCACACCACTAAAGTGACAAGAGATGATGCACAGTTAGATTAAACACACACACACACCACTAAGGACAGAGAGAATGCACAGTTAGATTAACACACACACACACACCACTAAGGACAGGAGAGATGGCACAGTTAGAATTAACACACACACCCATAAGGACAGAAGCATGCACAGTTAGATTAAACACACCACAACCACTAAGACAGAGAGATGACAGTTAGATTAACACACAAACACACACCACTAAGACAGAGAGATACACACAGTTATAGATTATACACACAACACAACCACTAAGCGACAGAGAGATGACACAGTGATAGATTAACAACACAACACACCACTAGAAGAGGTATATGCACACCAGTTAGATTAACACACAAACACACCACTAAAGGACGAGAGAGATACACAGGTACATTACAGAGTTATATTACCACACTTTCAAAACACACACACACACACAAATAGCACATCACTGAAACTCCCACCACCACACAGCGCTGCCAATAGAATTCCCAGGTAGATTTCTGCGCGTCATCATATAGAGCGGCCTCTGCAGGTCAGCAAATAAATCTACAGGGAAAAAGAGAGCGGAGAGGAGGAGAAACAGTACGTTAGGTGAGATAGACCAGAGAGAGAGAGCGAGAGACAGACAGAGCAGGAGAAACACAAAGTATTTAGTTGAGAGGACAGAGAGAGAGAGTCGAGAGACAGGATCAGAGAGGTGTAGAAACCAGTACGTTAGGTGAGAGAGACAGAGAGAGAAGACAGAGAGGAGAAAACAGTACGTTACGGTCTGAAGAGAGCACAGAGAGAGAGGAGAGACAGAGAGCGTCGAAACAGGTGCTTTTCTAGTTGAGGATGGGCAAGCGTCGAGAGGAAGACAGACGAGAGAGAAGAGAGCCAAGCAGAGTAACAGACAGCATGAGCGGAGAAGAAAGACAGTACGTTATGGTGCTGAATGATGATTGGACGCGCCGTCAGGAGAGAAGTAGCTGAGGCGAGAAAGAGAGACAGAGAGGGCAGGGGACGACAGAAACAGTAACGTGTAGGTGAGAGAAGGACCAGACGGCAGACGAGCGGCAGAGAGAGACAGAGGAGGCCGGAGAAACAGTACGTTTACGGTGAGAGAGACAGAGGAGAGAGATGCATGCTGTTCACTTCATGCGCGCAGACCAGCGAACTAGACGAAGAACCAGTACGTTAGGTGAGGTTACGACAGAGGAAGCACGGAGAGCGCCGAGAAGAGACATGAACATAGAGCGTCGCAGAGAGAGGGATGAGACGAGAGAGACAGACAGACGAGCGAGCAGAGAGACAGACGAGAGAGAGCGCGAGACGACAGACAGAGAGCTCTAGAGAGAGAGGACCAGAGAGAGAGAAAGACGATAGCTGGCTTGGTCATGCCAAGGCTACAGGAATCTGCTTAAAATTATGAACCGCACCACATACACGTCACACTCCTCACCACATATCACACAAGATCCGAGGAAAACACACCACAAGAGCATTTGGCACACAACACTGATTACATGTGTCGTGCCTACAGCACACACACCACACACACACACACACACACACACACCACCCACCACCACACACACACACTATCACACGACAGCGACTAGCACACACATCACAACCACAACACACAACCACTCACACACACCATTAGCGAACACATCACACACACCACACACACACACACACAGGTGAACAGGCTATTTAGACAACAGTGCAAATCCTGGGAGTGTCTGCACACACACACACAACACACACACACACACACACACACACACACACACACACACACAACACACACCACACACACACACACACCACACACACACACACACACACACACCACACACACACACACACACACATTCCACACAGAGAGCAAGTGAGAGCTGGTGGAGTGCAGAGTACTGAGGCGGTTGGCGCACGTATGCGCGTGTGGTTTGGAGGGATTAACGGCCTCCAGATAGTTGGGACCAGGTGGAGGGAGGTAGTTACACACACACAACACCACAATCTCCGGTCTCTGTTTCACGCTCGCTCTCTCTTGTAGCTCTCTCTGTCTATCATTCTAAACCTCTCTCCAGTACCTTCCTCTATATTCATCTCTCTCTGCGATCATTCTAAACCTCTCTCCGGTACCTTTCCTCTATATCATACTTCTCTCTGGTAGCTCTCTCTGTCCGATCATTTCTAAACCTCTCCTCCACGGTACCATTCCTTCTATATCATCTCTCTCTGTAGGCTCTCTCCTGGTCTTCTATTCATTCTATAAACCTCTCTCCAGTCTATCTTCCTCTATATCATCTCTTCTCTTGTTTAGCTCTCTCTGACCCTCAGCAATCATTCTAAACCTCCTCTCCAGTGACCTTCCTGCTATATCATCGTCTCTCTGTAGCTCCCCTCTGTCGCATCATTCTAAACCTCTCTCCCAGTACACTTCCATCTATATCATCTGCTCATCTGTTAGCTCTCTCTGTCTTATCATTCTAAACCCTCTCTCCTAGTTTATTCTTTTACCTCTATATCATCTCTCTCTGTAGCTCTCTCCGTCTATCATTCTAAACCTCTCTCCAGTACCTTCCTCTATATCCACATCTCTCTGTATAGCACACTCAATCTGTATCACTATGAGTTTCTCTTTACCCTATTCTCTATCTCTTCTGCCTCACTCTGCCTCTTCCTCTCCCGTTCTCTCCTTCTCTCACAAGGTCGGCTGGCTGTCTCAGAGGTAATTGGGTAATTGGGTTTTACTTGTTTGGGGTCTTTGTGTGTGTAGTTCCTTTTCTTCCTCCATGTGTATGTAGCACTGAGAGCCCATTTGTGTCACACACACACACACACGCACACACACAGACACACTATTTCTAGTCTCTAGAGTGAGTGTGCTCTCTGAGAAGCCCATTTCCGCACGTACACTGAGCAAACAGAGCGGATGTTGCTAAGTTACCAGATAGGCGAGCAAGCACGCACTCTGGCCAACTGAATCCCCTCACACAGGTGGTCTGGGGGTGGGGAAGGAGAAGGGACTGTTTTCAGCATGCCTGTATGTGTGTGTTTGTGAGAAAGAAAGAGAGAAAGATAGAAAAAGAGGGAGTGGGAATGTAAATGGTGAAGAGATTTTGGGCTAGGGAGTATGAGGGGTATAATGTGGTATAAAAGCAGTATATGAGGGGTATAATGTGGTATAGAAGCAGTATATGAGGGGTATAATGTGGTATAGAAGCAGTATATGAGGGGTATAATGTGGTATA